>NC_081350.1:39429964-39510835 GCF_029784015.1 Lycium ferocissimum | reverse complement strand
ATTATCAAGAATTTACCCCTTGTAAAATAATATTTTGATGAAATAAAAAATTATAATACGTTGTTTTAAAATACGAGCTTCAAAATGAGTCCAATATTGATATACTTCAGAGCAATTGTTTATGATGTGAAAATGTTGATCCTTCCTCCTCTATTTAATTATTCTTGGGCTTCTAATTTAATGACTAGTGCAATATATACTATGTGAAATATGTAGAAAAATAGGGATTTGACAAAGTGTTGTCTTGTAATTAATCTAACGAGTCCAAACCCGAAAATGAAATGATGACGAACCATTGAGAATTTGTGATAAAGTAATGTAGTAGTATCAATAAAAATAAAATAGTGAAAATAAAGTATTTAGCTCGTTAGTAAATTTAGAAGCCCGAGTGAATAAAATTAAATAAAGGAGGGACAAAATTGGGTGTCAACATCTGCAACAACACACGAAGACATTGGAGGATGAATATATTGAGGTAACAGTATTAGATGGTTTATATAGGCAAGAATTTTTAACGTGGAAAATCTGTTTCTTTCTCAAAGTTCTAGAGAATAAGGCCTCCTATTCCTACAAATTTGTTTTAATTAGACTGCTTAGATCTCTTTAATCTCAAAATAGCTGGAAGAGAACACTGCTAAATAAATCTGCATATTTGATCGATTTGTCTATATAAATCGAAAAAGATAAATAACCCGAATCGAACAAACCGACCCGTTTATCCTATTTGGATGGTGTGGCACCCGGAACCTCTAAATCCTGGATCCGCCTCTGAGAAGAGGGCACCGTGAGTCAGCATTGTGTGTTGCCTAAGACGTAGCAGCCCGCAATATTTGATATGAAAAGTGAGGGTAACGCCCTCTATTGAATTATGTTCAACCTCCAAATCCTGGATCCGCCTCTGAGAAGAGGGCACCGTGAGTCAGCATTGTGTGTTGCCTAAGACGTAGTAGCCCGCAATATTTGATATGAAAAGTGAGGGTAACGCCCTCTATTGAATTATGTTCAACTAGTGTACTTGTCCGCGTCTCGCGCAGTGGTAAAAAAATAATCAAAATATAAATGATTATTGATCTTATAATATTGTGTATAAAGTTATTTGACGGAAAAATCTTGTTGAGAAGGATTTTAGATTAAATATGAAAAATTTGAATAAGGCAAATATGTATCCAGCGAAGGACCGATGCCAGTAAATGTGTTCCGTTATTTGGTTTCCTTATGTCCATTCTCCGAATTTTGCAGTAAATTTTAGTCCATCAGTTGAGTATGTAGCCCAGAAAAAAAAAAAAGTCATTTCATTAGTTCAAGAAACGAATTTTAAAATATTTTGCAACAACTTCAAAATACTTGTGATTTTGAATCATGCTTAAGAAGAGGAAAACATAAAAAAAAATAAAAGAGATAAAGAGATGAAACTCATCTATACACGAAAATGGAAAAAGTATTTAGAAACGATCGTGATGTCGTATTTTCTTTTGTAATTATTAGAGAAAAAAATGGAAGAAAGGAGCACTGTATTATATTGAGTCTACTTACATAATATTTCATCTTCAATTTAAGAACATGCTAATATACATTCTAATATAATTATGTCATCTTTTAGCTAAGATTAGCAGCAAATGAAAGGGGGAAAAAGAGTATGTCATCTTTTATAAACACACTTGAGGATGAGTTCAAGGGTTCAATATGAACAACAATTAGTTGAGGTATCAAAATGAAAAAAATAGATAAGTTTTAGGGGGCCACATATGCATTAGGCATCGTCGTTGGAATTGTAATCACAGAACATATCTATTTGTCAAAACTACTAGTCAGGCAGCCAAGAAGTTATGTGGAAACTCGAAGGTTTAAGTTGAACTAATTAAATTCTCAGCTATATTCTCCATAATAGAAGTTGTAATTCAAGCTCTTTGTTGTGAATTCCCAAGTAAACTCCCACTTTACCTATAAGTAGGGGTGTTCAAACGAGACCGAAAAACCGATCCGAACCGATAAACCAAGTCAAACCGATTTAATAAACCGAAAACCGGCTCGGTTTGGTTTGGTTTGGTTTTAGATTTTTTAAAAACCGATAACATTTGGTTTGGTTTGGTGTTACCTATAAAGAAAACCGAACTAAACCGAACCGAACCGATAAATGTGTACACATTTAAAATATTATATATATTTA
The DNA here is from genome assembly GCF_029784015.1 of Lycium ferocissimum. Lineage (NCBI taxonomy): Eukaryota > Viridiplantae > Streptophyta > Magnoliopsida > Solanales > Solanaceae > Lycium > Lycium ferocissimum. The sequence continues at coordinate 39,508,668 of NC_081350.1, read as the reverse complement.
TATATGTTAATTAAACTTTATCTATTTTTTAAGTGCAATGCTTGGTACTCTTGATGGAAAAGTAATGGTTATGGCTGGAAAAACAGTTGGTGGTGGATCTGCTAGTGTCTGCATCTATTAAAACTCCAAATGATGTTCTCAATGACTAGTCTGTGAAGCACAAGATTTCATGGTTTAGAACTTCTGAATATCAGTCTGCTATGGAGTGTCTAAGTAACCAAGTAAGAACGTTTTGGATCATTTTTTTCCGCATGTTATTTCTTATTTCAAACTCCTGACAAGCCTAAGCAAACAAACTTCCTGATTCTACAAATCGTTCTGTCTTTTGTTTTGGCTTCATGGTTCCTATAAGAAAACATAAATTTTTTATTTGGAAGAAGGTGGAGCGTGGTTTGGAAGAAAACAACATGTGACAAAGCACAGGAAACACAAAGAATAACCTACTCGAGCTTGTACAACCAAAACTGGACAGTTTTCGTTTTTGATGTCATGGCTGTTATATTTTTGTTTCTCACATCGTCAGTCTTAAACTCACTAAGATGAATGTTCTCAGGATGTCGTGACATACTTCTTCACAACCAAATTCCATCATCACCTTGATTGATGTTGTGACAAGTTATGTAGCTGGAAGATGAAATATTACAGCTCAGTAGCTGATCAGATGTATATCAAAAGTTAATAAGCATATGTAAAGTTACAATGCCAATGTATATCAAATTGTTCAGACAATCATTATTGTGGTTCTTGTGGTTATGGTTGTAAAACAGGAAACAAGAAAGGGACTGATTCCACTTGGCTAGTTGATGTTGTTAATGCAGGCGCCGTTATCTTGACTGGATGCACTGCTGAAAGGTTCATACTGGAAGATAACATGGATGGGAAGATGAGAAAAAGATGCTTTGGGGTAATTGCTATTACTGAAAGCAAGCAGATCACTAAGAAGCTACACATTGAAGCTCCAACCATGATTTCTTCCTGTGGATCTCTCTTCACACCTCCTTTACTGCTTTCCAGTGGACTGCAAAACAAGAACATCAGGACAAACCTCTATCTCCACCCTGTTCTTTTGGCGTGGGTATATTTTCCCGAATCCATGTCTGAAATTAAAGGCAAGAATTATGAGGGAGGAATAATTACATCCCTTCATAAGATGGTGCCTGAAGAAGCAAATGCACAGGCCATTGTAAAATATATTGTTACAACCTGTAAAAACCGAACCGAACCGATAAAACCGACAAAACCGAAACCGATAGAATTTATACTATACTGGTTTGGTTTGGTTTGAATATTAAAAAAAACCGTTTTAATTGGTTTGGTTTTGTTTTAACCAAAAACTTTAACACCCCTATAAAATAACCAAGGAAAATCATATACCTGAAATATATTAATAATTTTTAAAAAAATAAGCTATTCGCATAAAAATAAAATTTGAAAAAGAAAATCAGTTGTGGGGGAAGAAAGAGAACATTATGGAAGAGAGAGGAAAGAGTAAATGCATTAAATTGTATTGATGGAAATAGATCTCATTAATTAATGTAGAGGGATAACATTTAAATGGAATTTATTATTTATTTATTTTCAAAATGCTATATTTGTTACAACATGTGTTATATTTGTTACTTTTAAAAAGATAAGATATGTTATTCTTGTATATAATTCTTATTAACTGGTTTAGTGGGTTAAAAAACTAAAAACCTCATCGGGAAATTGACGTTTTGCTATAAGTACTACACATTATTGGCATATTTTTAACCCAAAACATGTTAGCATATTTTAGGCCTAAAAAAGTTGGCACTACATAGCCAGTTTAGTAAAGAAGCAGCTTAATAATAGGAATGTGGAGCAAAACTAGGGATTCCATTATTTATTTCTCTTAATTCACCTTGAATATTTCTAAAATTAGGGATTCAATTATTTTGTTTCTCTTATTTTAGTTACTAGATATCCCTAAAATTATGGATCCAAATAGTGCCAAAATTTCTACCATTTTTGTTGCGGCAGTTGCTGACTTATGTATAAGAACATAATAATAGTTTTTAAAGTTATTGTGTTTTTTTATTTTTTTATTTTTATGAATATACAGGATCTTCTATATAATAAATTCTATCAACATGTATGTCACCTTGTCAAGCTTAAATTGCATTTTTTATGCTGAATTGTCAAGCTGATGTTATACACATGATGTATACATCATATCCAGATGACAGAAAAATCGTGTGTATCAACAATCTGTATAGCAGTTGGTATACATATGATGTATACATCAGATTCATGAATACATGTATAGCAATTGGTATACACATGATGTATACATCAATTCATGAATACATGTATAACAATTGGTATACATATGATGTATACATTAGATTCATGAATATGATATTTGCTTTGTATACAAATAATATGTATAAAAAATGTTTGTTGATCATTTGTATACATATATTACATTTATTATTTGTATTTAATTTATTATGATCGATTTTCGTTTTGATCGGAGAAATTTTAGGAAATGAAAAGAAAGAGAGTTGAAAAGTGGAGGAGAGAGACGCTGTGATGAAAAATACATAAGCTAAAAAATAGGATAATTTTATGGGTCATGTTATACAAAATAAAGGACCCAAAACGTGAGTTTTGGCTATTTAATGCCAACATTTAAAAGGTTTGTTGTTTTACGCCAATCCTCTATAGAGGTTGACACACAGTGCCATTTCCCCAATCTCAAAATGTTATAACCCGTCTAAAATATTAGGTCCACATAGGGTATAATTGAAGCCCAAATCTACCGTTTAATATCGGGAACCTCGTCCTCACTTACCTGGCATAACTTAACAGCATGATGTTGCACAAAAATCTCTTATAGCATTAAAGACGAAGCACTAAATGCTTGAAATGATGTAGCACTGCACCTTTTAGTACAGCAAGATTGTAAATGAATTAGTCCTCAAAAGAGCAGTTCCAACACTGATGGGTCCTTAACTCTTCAATTTTTAGTTTAGATCTTCAACATATTACAAGAGCTTATGCCTGAAGTTCTCAACTCACAGTGATAGCTTGGGAAGGATAGGTTCCTCCATTTTACCAGATGTCAATAAATGCATTCAATTTCCTGTTAAGAACACTGTGACAACTGACAACATGTTTATTTGATCGAACCATTGGCATTTTCATGAAAAACAGGAATAGTCAAGGAAGAAAGAGAAGTATAAAGCATGTACAACAATGCATTTTCAATAGTGTCAGTAATCATACCAAAAATTTTCAGGGTAGATCTCCCATAAACATGTTTTCAAATCTAAAGGAGTCCACCCTCCAACCGAGTGAACCTTGTTGCAACTTATAATCACTGAGATTGTATATCTATCTATCTATCTATGCTATATTAAAAGCATGAAGCTCCTAATTTAAAAGTTAAATTACCTAAATATCCTTCTCATTTATTTAAATACCCTATTAGAAATTTACAAATCTATTGAAAAGAAAATATGTCTACAGGTAGACTAAAACGTTCATATTACGAACCGCCGCAAATCTTCACACTTTTTTGAAAGAGCCCACTCCTTCTATCGTTGTTCTACCAAGAGTTGCTATTATTTTGTTTCATTCTTTTCAGAAAGAAAATTCCTAATGGCAACTTTTCCTCATTCTTTAATATTCTCTTTTAGGTTTGACCTCTTACACTCCTTCACCAATATAATATGCTATCTTCTATGTATCCTCGGTATCTTTTTTCTTTTTACAGTTTTTCCTCTTCAAATTGATTGTTAGATTTCGGCACTACTACTGTTACATGCATCTAATATCTATTCTCCCGACTAATTTCTCGACGATATCCACTTCCGGCGAAATCTATTGTAAGTTACATTCTTTGTTAAATTTACTTTTACAATTTGTTATTTGAACTGAGATATATTCTATGAAATTGTTATACATAAGAGATGATTAGAGTAAAATTGTATTTGGAATTTTTGGGCTTCGCTTTCTCTGTTGTCTTTGGTATCTATTCATAATGGTAGTACGCAAAATCAGGATGTCGAAATGATAGGAGCGATATCATCAAATTTAGAACTCCGAAAATATATAGGTATATCATTGAAGTCTAAATTCATTTTGTAGACATCCATATTTTTTTTCCAATCTCCCTCATACAGTTTTTTTATTTTTTGTAAATGAATATTTTATTACCACGTAAACTATTAAAGCACAAGGAAGGATAAAACGGGTATGGACACAGCCCCATAACCTGTTAGCTTCTGAAACTACAAGGCAGCATTAACTCAAATTAATCCTACTACTGTTGATTGAAAGATCATGTGTGGCATTTTTTTCCCCCAAACTCCAACAAGATAACGCATTACATGAAAGCCTATACTACCAAACAATAAATTATAGCCTATACTACTAAAAAATAAATTATGTAATCACATTATATCCTATATCATCCAAAGATGTCACCCTACTGTTTTTTAAGAGCGTGGACCATCTATTTTATTTTAAAATCAGTCACACACCTTCGAATTATATCATATAGTAAACAAGATAACACTATAGATTTTTCTCCAAAAAGAAAGTAATATTTCTTTAAGGTTAAATCAAGATACATTATATTTCTGAATCAATTGTTACTGATATTTCTTGCATGAAGCCAAAAAAAGAAATGATGTGTCTAGCATGTGCATTAGCCTATAATAATAAACTGGAGATATCATTATCTCATAAACCAAAATAATTATAATTGTATTCTCCTATTCGTGATATTTAAGAAATACTCAATCAGGTTTACATTTCAAGGGAATCGAATAGTTCCTTGTCATTGTGTTATCCCCATAAAATACATAATTTGAAGGGTTTTCGATTTAAATTGTTCTTGGTAAAGTCAGTTGCTTTTAATGTCATACAAATGGAGATAAGTCAGAATATCCAAAACTTGGACTGTTATTCTTAATCTTTTGCAATTAGATCCATAATCACTTCAAAAAGCATCCATCTTTTCAATTCTAATCACAATCTAAAGTTCTTCAGAACTATATTCTTCCCATATATTAACTGATTCTTATATTCTAAAGTTTTTAAGCTTTATTATTTCTCTTTTGCAATGCCATACATATAAAGTACTCATCTATTTTGTTTGCTTAATTATGTTTGTGTCGTTGACCATGTTTTACTTATTCAAAGTTCAAGTATCCAACTGATCTTTTGGTTACGTCTTCAAATGAACTTATTTTCTTATAGTTGCATTGTGTCGACCTTCATATATATTAATCTCTCTAGATTTCTTGAAAGTACTCGTCTTCCTTCTTTTATTACTGGTTTAAGTAGTTGCCATGGTAGTTTTGAATCAAGAAAGCTCAATTTTTTGTGTGTTCATGGAGAAGAAAAAAGAGGACTTGGGGTTAAAATTGTGAGCGAAAGATAATTCTTTCATGACAGATTGCTCATTGGAAGAAATATTACAAATTGAAGAGGAGGAAGAATAATTAAACCATAGTTTAATACCAAGGGATAAAAGAGTCAAAGAATCGAGAAGGCGTCCTATATCTCTTAGACGAAAAAGAAGAAATGAAAAAGGATTGACGAGAAGTCAGTGGTAATATGTAAAACACATTAGAGCATACCGTCATGACTCATGAATACATGTTACTTTCGTTGGAGTGTTGATGAAATATTTCTCCCGGAATTTATGTTCTTAAGCCCGTTAATTTTATATTATATATACAACTTTTAACTCTATAAGAAAATTAATTAGGCATTTTTAATTTCTTAATAGTATTTGAGATGCAGCTAGCCTTAAGACCCCGTTCCCAAGCACAACCAACTTGTGTGGGGCGCGTGTAAACTTCTCTGTCTTGAAATTAAGCCCGTTAACCGGTTTGAATCGGATCGGACCGGCAGCCGATTAGGAAACCGGCCGGTTTCTGGTCAAAAAACCGGAACCGGCCACCGGTTCCAAAATTGGAAACCGGAACCGGTTGGTTCTATACTTAAAAAAAACCCTTTTTTTGTTTTGTTTTTTGTATAATATATGTATATTATAGTATTTCTTAGTATATTATAGGTATATTTATATATGTTATATAAGTTTATAACTAAAGTTTATATATTTGCTAACTAACGGCATATATGTATATATATATATATATATTATATGTTTAAGTTATGTTAAGTATATATAACTAGATTATATATATATATGTTTATATATAACTATATACTTATATATATATATATATGTTTAAGTTATATATATATATATATATATATATATAAGTTATATGTATTATATATATAAATAACTTTTTTTTTTCTAAGTTTATAAATTCGTATTTTATAACTTAAGTATATTTATATTATAAGTATATATTCTTAGTATATTTTAGTTATTTTCCAAGTATATAACTTTTTATTTTTTAATTTAAGTAGATGTATATTATAAGTATATTTTAGGTATATTCATAACTTAATATAAGTAAAAATATGAACACAAGTAAATAGAAGAAAGCTCAATGAGCCATATATTTTTATTCAGTCATGGATAACATTTATTTGCAAGTTGTAATTTTTTTTAACTTGCAAATAATACATGAGTTGCAAAAAAGTAGTAGAATAATAAAATTAAAAAGTGTCAATCATTTGGCTAATATCCGCCATTTCATATTCGGTCATTGAGATATCTTCAAAGTCTTCCATTTGGTCTATCCCATTTGCTATCAAATCTTCAATCTCTTCCTCTTCGCCTTCCACCGCTTCTAAGTTTTGGTTGCGTCGCTCCGATCTAATCCAATCGCGAATGCAAACTAGTACTTGCAAGCTAAATCCTAATAATGAGTGTCTATGGTCTTTAATTTGTTGTCTTCCTTGGCTAAATGCACTCTTCGAAGCCACGGTTGATATTTGAACCGTAAGGATATCTCGAGCCATTCTTGAAAGTACCGGATGACTCGCCTTGTATCTCTTCCACCATGCTAAGACGTCCAAATCATCTAGTTGGTTGATATCCATTTAGGCTACATCAAATAAAGGTGATATTCATCATTATGAGTTTGGATGTGAATGTAAAACTTTTACAAACCCGACAAGCCCTTTTTGCTACTTTGAGAAGTAGTAGGGCGTGGAGCGATACGAGTGTAAGCACTTTCTTCCAAATTAGAATAATGACTAAAAAAATTTCTAAACTCGGCATCAATCACAAGCTCGGCTTCATTTAAAGATGGTTCAACTTCATCGTCAATTTCTAAATAGTTATAAATTTGACCAATCAATGCTACAGTATAAGATGTTTTAAAACAAGGATTTAAAAGAGAACCCAATATAAATAAAGTTGGATGGAAAAAAAATACTTCTTAAAATTTTGTTGTCATATTAAAAATAGCCGCTTGATAACCGAATTTATCTTTATACTCATGTAAAACTCTAGCTATTTCTTTAAAATTTCGATTACTAGAAAAAGCAAGAGTTGAATTATAAAATTTTTTGTAAAAGTTCAATACATTCCTTACCATCTTTCCAATCGGTAATATTTAACCAATTATCACTATCCGTATTAAAATGGTTGTGAACTTGTTGTATGGGAATCCTATAATCATATGCTTGTTGTAACATCATGTAAGTGTAATTCCAGCGTACTTGAATTTTCTACGGTCCTAAGGCCATTTTGCACGCAAAAATTCTTAAAATCTCTCATTTTTTGCCTATTAGCATTACAAAAAAGAAAAGCAACAAGCAACCGCATTTCTAACTTTTTGAATAGAATCTTTAAAATAGTTAAGACCATCTCTAACAATCAAGTTTAAAATGTGATAACTACATCTCGCATGAAAAATATTTTTTAGCGGAGGGTTTAATTCCCTTTTTAAAAGACCAACCGCTTTTGTATTTTTAGAAGCATTATCTAAAGCAATACAAAGTGGCTTTCTATAAATGTTAAAAAATTCATAATAGTTGACATTGAATCCGCTAAAAATTTTCCATCATGACGACCTTTCCCTTCATCATATAAAAAAGCTATAATTATTTTTTGCATCACCAAATTATCATCAACCCAATGACATATAATAGCAAAAAAAATCTAACTTATTAAGACTAAGACCCAAATCGGCGGTAAGAGAAACACTACAATTTAAAGAATTAAATACATGGAGCAAATAAAATCTACATTTTTTATATAAATCTATAATATCCGCTCTACGGAGTATTTCTAAAATACCCTCAAATAACCAACGTTAAATATAAGTAACAAACTCCAAACCCGAAGGAAATGAAAATGACCCAGAGCATCAGCAACCATTTTAGCTATTTCTACACGCTCTTTTTTCTTGTCATAGCTAAAATTTTATCGGTTCGCGGGTCAATTGTCATTTGAATACTCCCCACATTTGAACCCGTTTTCTCTCCCCAAACATCCTTATGTTTAGATCTCATATGACCCGTTAGTGAACCCGTTCCACCATTCTTACTAGTTTCTTGCCTAAAAATAAATTCTTGTTTACATATACCACATGTAGTTGTTTATCTTTCTTTATCTTTAGTCATAAATTTTTAAATTTTAGCGGTTGGACGAGTTCGTGGCGGTTTGTCTTGTGTATGTGATTGTGCGGGACTTGTATCTCCTTGGGCGTGAAAACCCATAGATTACTCGAATTTATTTCCAGAGGATCGATTCACATATGTTTCATAAACCCACCCCTAATAATACCACTACTCTCACAATCATTTATAGTTGTGAATTGATGAGTTATTAGGGAGATAGATTGGAACGAAAGTAAATGGGTTTGATAGAGATTATTATATGATTGTTGGATTACGCAAAATTAATAATTGAAACTAGAATAGAACTTTATAATATTTATTAACTTTAAAATGGCTAATTGTTATAGTCATAATTTAGTGATGAAGAATTGATGAAGATTTCATAAGGGTAAGATTGAAATGAACCATCCCTTATTTGTCATTTTTTGTCACATTTTTGAAAGCATTTAACACTGCTACATGAAGGCAGTAGATTAAAATCCTACACTTTTTAGTTTTTTGTCACGCTTTTGAATATCTCTTCCAGCTCATAGTGGTTTAATTGTGACGCTTATCTTGGCTAACATGTATTTAATTAGACGTGCTTTATTCTCTCATATAAAATTATTTCTTCAAACCTTTGCTTCAATAACATTGATTATATCTTATAAAACTTATACAACATTACATGGTCTACACCCGCAGCTCGCGTGCCAAAAACCTAGTATATAGAGAAGCAGCAATAGTAGCTAATGAAAAGCACCACATACCGAGTGAAAGAAAACTTAAAGCTGAAATTGAACAAAAAGATGGGATTGTCAATTTTTCCAAATTCTTTTACTCAGAATAAAAAAGATGGGACATATATCATGCTTTTCACCATTTTACAGGCTGCCAAGATCGCATGATCACCCGATGAAATCGAGTCCATGGCTACCATTCTCGCAGGAACCAAAGCTGTTGCAGCTGCTGTTAGCAGTACTATTACTATAACCATGAGGTGAAGGCAAATTAGTAGCATTTCCAAGACACAATGCTTCACCTAAAGGTCCTCCTGGTGCTGTTGAACTCATCCAAGAAACAGGATTAAGCCACTGGGACCTCAAAACGTCATCACTGCTTCCAATGCTCAAGGGCGTGTGTTCGTTATCATTTTCCATCCCACGGTTCCAACCAGCCATTGAGAGTGTTAGCGAAGTAAACGAGCCATTGTTGCTTATACCATCATTAAGTCCGTCTTTTGACCAACCATCGAAAAGGTCCCTAGTTGTTCCTCTGCCCTGTAACGAGGCAATTACCCAGTCATTACACTGTTCATTCTTTAATTGACTTCCCAATATCTGGCCACAACTACTAGACAAGTACTGATTAAAGTTCATTGGATATACTTTCGCTTCGTCTTGCACTTGAAATGCAGGTGAATTTCTTCTGTTTTGGTCAGTGTGGTCAATGTTGAATCCCACTCCAGAAGATGATTGCATGAGTTGCTGCAAATTTTGCTGGTTATTACAAGTAACGACAGGGATGGTTCCACTTCTGTCTCCTCTCCCTAACCACTCAAAACACCTTTCATAAAAGCAGAGGAAAAAACAATCAATTCCACATTTATTTGCATAGATACAAAAAGGCCAGAAAAAGACTAGATCCACACACATCATAACTCCTCAAAATAAGAACAAAAAGTACATCAATAAAATACATACCCACATAGGAAATCTAACAATGTTCACATGCAAAATTGAAATACTCCCTCCATCACAATATATGTCACACCCTTCGAATTTGAGGGTCATCCAATTTTTTCTTTTACAGCGAGTTTTTCATATGTCTTTGAGATATTTAAATTATAAATTATTGTGACTTATAACACTTTTTATGTAGCATTCAAATATGTAAAGTTCACTTTAAAAAATTAAAGATTTCATATCCGAATTCACAATCAAAATATAAAAGATTGATTCTCAAAATCTGAAAACCTGAACTATACCACATAAATTAAGACAGGGAGTATAAGATTCAAAGTAAAGAAGTTGAAACTACCAACCTATTCTGGTCAGACGAGAGTTGCACAGTGGGGAACTGAAAAGAGTGTTGGTGGTTGTTAGATTTGGGAGTAGGAGGGTGGTTTCGATTGGAATTGTTGTTAGTGGTGTGAATTTCCACAGGCTTTCTTGAACGGGGTTTACTTTTGTGGGCATGACGTTCACAATACTTCTGATCCGGAGCTACATCCCTTGAGCACCTCCATTTTTTTCCATCTGTTCTTTTACACCTCCATGGCTCTGGATCCGACCCACTTGAGAACTTCAAATCCAAACCCGATGCTACACACATAACAACCAAATTTTTCTCTCTCAAAATGACTATAAAAAAAGCAGAGAGGACAGATTATTGAATTTTTTTACCACAACAACATATCCAGTTTAATCACACAATGAGTCTGGAGAGAGTATAGTATAGCAGACCTTACCCTTACCCCGAACTTTGAAAGGTAGAGAAGCTATTTTTGTAGACCCTCCACTCAACTAAAAGCATTTCAAAACAGCTCGAAAAAAGAAAACAACTGACCACAAAATACTAAAGAAAGCATGACAAAGTATTCTTTAACTGAAATTCTTTAAAAGGGAATATTTACTGTTAGATTGAGGAATATGAGCTGGATTATTAGGCAAAGGAAGGAGTAGCTGGGGAGGAACAGGCATGGATGCCATTATGTACTTGCATATTATTGTTTGTCTTTGAAACTCCTGTAGCTGGGCGGCTGTAAAAGGAGCTTTTCCAAGAACACCCATGCTTCCTCCTGCCAAACAAATATAAACCCAAAACAAAAAATAAAAAGATAATAGTCAAAAACATAACTAAACTATCATTTTTTTTTTTTTTGGCAAGTTTCACGCCTTAACTATCATATGTTTCCTTTTTCTGCCTAAACTACCATCATCTATCATCTATGTACTAACACAGCTAGTTGAGTATTCAAGTATGAAAAGAGAAGAGCTGATAATTGACCTGAGTTGTGTTTTAATACATAATTCAGATAAGAAAAAGAACAGTTGTGAAGTGTGAAACTCGCCAAAAAAAAAAAAAAAGTGTTAGATTAGGTGTTTTCGACCGTATAAAAGAAAACAAAGAATATAAAGAGAGGAATAAAGTGAAAGTTGTTGCACACAAAGTTTGGAAAACCGTACTAGCAGAAGTGTTGAAAGGTTGCAAAGCCCTAGAGCTCATAGCATCGTAGATATCGCTACCCACAAAATCACCGGGCCCACCATCAACAACACCTGTATCTTTCCCTGATGAAGGAAAAAAATGAGGATGAGAAGAAGGGGCCATAAACATGCTTCTTTTATAAGGGTGTGAAGATGATTCAGTGGTCTTCATCTTTAAATCAAGAAGCTCAGTGTTTTCCCCCTTCCCCATAGAAAAAAGCTCTATCTAATCACTATAGTAAACTCCAAAATTTGTAGCTAAAACAAACCCTTGGGACTTTTTTTTTTTTTTCAAGCTACGTAGTGCCAAAGCTGAAACTACTTTTTTGGTTTCTTGTTTTCTTTTGCATAATACAAAAAGAGAGACAAATGGAGATATATAAGTAGAGATTATACAGAGGCGGTTCAAGATTTGTAAGATTGGCTTAAGTTGCCGCCATTTCGCAATTGGGATTTTACAGATAATTTGTTTGGTTCCTATACTTCCAAGGTCCAACAGTTGTGGTATTACGGGACAATACAGGTTGCGATGGTATGGGCCCATTATTTGGTCCCCTCGTGCCCAAATGCCTTCCTCATCCTTCACATTTTCAAGTCCATAGCACCAAACGTTCAAGATTTACTCAAACAAAATACTTCATAATATTAAATAGTATTATTATTGAACTCAATTTCATAATTTGACACTCGATCAAACAATAATTATTTTTACTATATTCCTAGTAATAATATAACTAAGTTAAGCTAGAGGAGTTTTAATTTTCGTCTCATATTACTTGTCTACTTTCCTTTTTTAAAACTCAAACTTTGACCGAGATATATTTTTTCACCTTATTAATATGTTTTTCACCTTATTAATATGAGAAGAATTGCAAATTTTAGTAATTTTCGCGTAGTTTTTGAATGTATAAGTTATAATTTTAAAATAGTAAATTGATCTAATCTAATTTGGCTCCAAATATTAATCAACTTAACTCTCAAAAAGCGAAACAAGACAACTAATATAGGATATAGAGAGTATTAACCTTTTTTTATTATTTTTTATGTTAGGGGTTCGACAGAATTCAAAAACTTTAACCTAAAATTTGAATTGTGTTAAAAAATTCATTTAATATACATAAATAATATACTCAGAATTCAATAATTAAAACAATTATTGTCCAGAATACATAAATTAAATATCTTGTGAGTGAGCTCATTGAGAGAGGCTCAGACTCTTACTATTAGAGTGTCCCACCTTTGGTAGAGTTGCAGCCTTAAGCCAAAATTATGTAAACTGGAGTTTTCTGCAATTATAATTCCTTAACAAGAATTTTAGTTGCAAATAGAAAATCACATGAAACAGATTATCAATTTGGAAGTGGCCAAAAAGGAAATGCCTCAGGCTCACCTAGATACTATGCAAGTGATGGTCCAACTCACATAATTATTGCTATACAACTTCTGTTTACAAGACAATTTTTTATTAGAGAATTTAAACTTTGTACAATTTTCTTGTAGAAGATGCTTTTCAAAACATCCGCCTCTTTTCGAAGATAGGAGTTAGGTCTAGCGTCTTTACCCTTCATAGGAACCTACATGTGATGAGATTATCTTGGGCATTTGTTGTTGTTGTTGTAAACTTTGTACAATTTGAAAGTAGAGAATTAAAGACATTCCATCTGTCATAAAACATTTGTCCCTTTTTACTATTTAAGATTTAAATCAAGTAAACTTTGACTTATATTGAAAAAACCTTCCATTGAAAAGAGATTGTTTGATTAAAGTCAATGAACTTTTAAGATATTCTGTAAACCCCGCTTTTCAAATATACAATTGATTGACCAAAAGGGAGGGTAAAAAAAGAAAAGTAGATTAGACAGGAAAGAGGAAGGAAATTACTGGGAGTAGTCAACGCCGAAAAAGAGTAAAATAAAGAGAGTAGTTGGAAAGAAACTAGGCGTGGTTTGATTCATTGAGGTGACGGTGATGTTCGTGACAACAAATATATACGTCCATATGTATTTACATTTGCAGTAGCATGCCTATTGCTATTTTTGATATTGGGAAACGTAATTTTTGAGGTCCACTGGCCTTAGATGAGGTGGGGACCAACACCTGTCCACGTCTATGGCCCCCAAGGGTTTGGGTTGTTGCATTTAAGCCTCAAATTCTTTGGGCTATTGGATTTGACCTCAACCTTTACCTTTTAAGGAGCCGTTTGGACATAGTTTAAAATCATAATTTTAAATTATGATTTAAAATTATGTTTGAACATGTAATTTAAATATTTTAAATTATATTTTTTTTATAGATATAAAAATTCAATAAGTTGTGAAAATTATCAAAATATTTTTAATTTTTATGCAATCTTACCAAATGAGGAAGTAATAGTTCATAACAAAATTAATATCTTATGCCTCTTTAAAAAATACGATATCGTTGATTAATCAACTTTAGTTCAATAAAAATGAAAATTTAACATGAATAGTAATGTAACTACTCTTTAATATAATCCTCCCACATAGTAGACATAAATAAAGATTGGTGAAAGTTAATGAGGTTGATAAATGATTAGTGGGAGTAATTGTCAAAAATATTTACCAACTTATGAGTTTTTTTTTTTTATAAAATATAAACTCATTGGTCAAGTTTTATATTTAAATTTTTTAAAACCATGATTTGAAACCCCAAATCATGGATGATTTGGGCAAAATGAAATACGTGTCCATTTGGTTTCAATCTCTTGGTTTCAAACCATGATTTCAAACTGCATGTCCAAACGCCTACTAAGGAGCCGTTTGGATATGATTTGAAATCGTGAGATGAAATCATGTTTGGACATGCAATTTGAATTTTTCTTGAAAATCCTACAAGTTGTAAAAACTATCAAAACTTTTTCAATTCTTATACAATCTTACCAAATGAGCAAGTCATAGTTCATAACAAAATTAATACGCTACTAGAAGACCTTTCTAAAAAATACAACATCAATTGATCAAACTTTAGTTCAATAAACAAGAAAATTTAACATGAATAGTAATGTAATTATGACTTGGTAGAAGTTAAAAATAAATAAAGGTTGGTAGAAGTTAATGAAGTTGGTAAATGACTGGTGCGAGTAATTATTAAAAATATCTACCAATTTATGATTTTTTTTTTTTACAAAATATAAACTTATGGGTCAAGTTTTACATTTAAAAATTTTGAAATCATGATTTGAAATTTCAAATCATGCCTTTTGGATGATTTGAGATTTCATCTCATAACATGAAATCGCATGTTCAAACACCTACTAAACCGTGCAGCTAGTAGAGCTCTAAAAATAGTGCTACTTCGCGTTGAGTTCACGTGAATTAAATAACTTTTATCCAAATTATGTATTTATATTAAGAAATTTTTGAATATTTATAAATGTTAAATTACGAACTCAGTTATTATTGTATATTAATTTGAATCTTCATAGGAACACATTAATATTTTAAATCTTAAATCCGCCTCTAGTTAAACCTTAGATGCAATATTAAAAAAAAATTGAATCGAATTTTAATATTATTTTATAGGGGAAAAAATCAGAACGTTGTAAGTTTGACGTGGCCGCAACAGAGTTAAATGGTCAATATGGCCCCAAATCTTTGTGTTATTGCATTTAGCCTCATCCTTCAAGTTCTGATAGACCATCTCAAAAATTAGTCCTCCCTAGAACTTAGGTGCGCTGCTGCAATAGTACAAAGAGTCAATCTAATGATTAAAATGTCATAATTCAAATTTCCTTTTCATATCTTTGAAATTTACAAATGAAATCTTCTCAAGGCGTGGAGTGGAGTGATCTAATACAACAACAACAACATAGTCGGTAAAATCCCACAATATGAGGTCTGGAGATGGTAGAGTGTACGTAAACTTTATCTCTATCTCGAAAGATAGAGAGACTATTTTCGAAAGACTCTCGGCCAGGGGCGGATCCACCCTTTGGGGGTGGGGTGGCATGGCACCCCCTAAATTAATAATTTTTTTATATACTTATGTTGTAATTTACTTAAATTAGGTTAATTATTTGATCCCGCCACCCCCGGTATTAAATTGACAAAGGTCTAGACACAAGTTTGAATCTATCTTAAACATTTTTTCGACTCCGTTTTCTTTGTGCTTTTTACTTACTTTGTAAAAATTCCCTTTTCGGCTCTCTGAAATTTATCTTTATTATTTATATTGCCTTTCATCTTTTTTATTATTTTATACGTCTCTAGCGATAACACACAAATAAAAACTTCAAAATCCCTTAAATTAAGCATTTCTCTTAATCTAAATGATATTTAAATTGAAAAACTTGGGTCTCGATGGAATTTTGGATTGAGATCAAAATTCAATTTTTTTTAATTATTATTTCTATTGTTTATTACTCCCTCCGTCCATGTTTACTTGTCTATATATGACTTGGGACACTGTTAATAAGAAATAAATAAAATGAGAAATGAATTGGAATACTTAATAATAAGGGTAAAATAGGTATAAAATGGTAAATTATGTCTTAATTTTTCAAACTATATAACTTACAAGTAAAAGTGGACATATATTTTTAGTCTAATGGACAAATAAAATGGACGGAGGGAGTGTATTATAAAAATTTATGCTATTCTATAATTGTTAAATTCAATTTAAATCACTTTACTACTTAAATTGTGATGAAAATTTAAATAATTGCTTAGAAAAATATGAAATTTATGATTTATTTTTGAGAACTTGTAGTTTATCTAATTCCAATTTACTTATGGGGTGTATTTACCTATTGAAGAGTTTTTTTTTAATAATTTTTCTTATTTTGATTGGTATAATTCCCTTATTGAAGATGTTATTTTACTTGTGCAAATTCATTTTTAATATATACATAAGAGATCTGATCATTGGTGAAAATGTTGATTTTAATTACATTGTTAATGGGTGCAATTCCTTGTTTAAGATGCTAATTATGTTCGTTTCTTGATTTTTGAGATGTAATTTCATATTTGCAAATAAAAAAAAAACACTATTAAGTTGACTCGAATAAACTAAAAAGAGATGGACCGTCTCGGTACACGTTCTAACAAGATGTACATTGAAAAAATTGTGGCACCCCGGCTCCAAATCCTAGATCCGCCTGATCTTCGGAAAAGCATGACAAAAAAAAAAAGTGTCACGTAAATTGAGATAGAGGGAGTAACACATTAACAAAAATATTGATTATTCTAAACTACATATTTAGCCCGAATTAGCATATTTTTTAAATGGATTGAATTGGTAAAAGTTTCACATGTACCATATTTGGACACCACGATTTAACATTGGGAAAAGGGTCAAATTTACTCTCTAAGTATGGTGTATAGATTAAATTTGCCCTTCGTTAGAGTTAGGGGTCAAATTTGCCCCTCCGGTTAACATACTTATTAAAATTGCCCTTATTATGGATGGAAGTGTGATTAAGACATTTTATCAGTCCAGTTCACATAGGCATCATGTGTGTAAATAAATTTGTTTTTCCTTTTAAATCTTAATGTAAAAACATAAAGGGAAAATGGTCGAAACTACCGTTCTTCTTTCATAAACTGGCTAGTTTTACCTTTCGTACAAGTTGGGGTCAAAAATATCCCTCCCGTTAGCAAAGTTAACAAAAACACCCCTAATTTGACGGTTTTTCCCAAATCAACTTTAAATCCACAATTCATTTAAAATTATCCGATTTCAAATGAATCTCAATTAAACTCAACTTGCGACCCACCAGATCAACCCAGAAAAAAAAAAGAATCAAGTTACCAGATCCACATTTAGCCCTTTTCCCCTCTTCTTCATTTAAAATTATCCTGCTTTTTGTTAATGATATCCTTTTTATTTCATTAAAAAAAAAAAAAAAAAAAAGAAGAAAGAAGGGAAGAAGCAAATGTGTGATTCATAGTTCAAAGAATTGTTGGTGACTTATAATCTTTGCTTACGGGTTAAGACAGACGAATCCTCCCATGTAAATCTAATGGATGAGGCAGTGTTTGAGTTCAAGAGAGAAGACTCAATATAAAAGATGCAGACCTGGAAGCGTCCACTGGAATTGGAACGAAGAAGAAGGGAAAAGGGCTAAATGTGGATCTAGTAATTTAGTTTTTTTTTACTATAACCATTATTATCGATTTTTTTTAAAAATGTCGATTTTTTATTCGGTTTGGTTAAATTTTCGATTTTAACTGGTGGGTGGCGGGCCGTGTTTAATTGAGATTCATTTAAAATAGGGTAATTTTAAATGAATTTTGGATTTGAAGTTGATTTGGAGAAAATTGTCAAATTAGCGGTATTTTGTTAACTTTGCTAACCGGGGTGGTATTTTTGACCCCAACTTGTAACGGAGGGTAAAACTAGAATTTATGAAAGTAGAAGGGTATTTTCGACCATTTTTGCTTTATGTTTTTACACTAAGATTTAAAAGGAAAAATAAATTTATTTACACACATGATGCTTATGTAGGCGATAAAGAGTCTGACAAACTACACTTCCATAATAAGAGTAATTTTAACAAGTATATTAACAGGAGGGGTAAATTTGACCCCTAACTCTAACGGAGGACAAATTTAATCTATAAACCATACTTTGAGGGTAAATTTGACCCTTCCCTTTAGTATGTAGCTAATATTTCAAATTTTTGCACATCTATCTACTTCCGAACAACTATGATTACATGATGTCTTAGTTACACAAAACCTAACTTCAAACAAAATATTTTCAATTTCATCGGCTGAAATTGAGGTATTTTTGTATGAAGTTCATTAAAAATTGATTGATATTCAGGCATAAATAAGTGAATTTCAATCATATAGAACTTATGACACGGATATATTTTAACTATATCCGTGAATAAATTTGTCAATATTTTACACTCTATAATTTTAACTTAAATGATGATCTCAACATTGGATGTATGTGCACTTCAGCCACTAAATGAAGCAATAAAAATAATATAATTCAATTTAAAAGAAAAGAAAAACGAAACTTGTATTTTGGTTGCAGTTAAGAGTTGTCGGTACCGTCCTCTGCATGTCTTTATCTTTAAAGAGTTAATGTAATTTAAGTGGATGCAAAAATACAAAATTAGCTAAAAGTCAAACAGAAGAAACGAACGCTTGGGGAGTGGTGTTGCACTTGTAAACGAATATGGGACTTATGTGATCTCGGCATGACTTACATGGTCAATTAAAAACATAAATAGGTAACCTCATAGGAAGTGGAAGTTAAGTTTGATTACGTATTTAACATTTCAAATGTAATGCTACGTAATCAGTTCGACCGTTTATCATATACTGGTATGCTAATATCTTCACTGAAGCTTACCACAGAAATAAAAAAAATTTAACCTTTTTTTTTTTTTTAACAAGGTGGTTGTTGAGCTTTCTTGGTAGGTTAGGCTACTATCTCCTCTCTTGTTCCAGTTTTTTTAGGCGACAATCAAGCAACTTTACACTTCACAAAGGATATATTTTCACGAAGAATGAAGCATATTAAAATTGATTGTCATTATATTCGTGATAGTTTACATTGTGGTCTCAGTTCTCTATAGTTTATTATAAGCAACCCCTAACTTGCAAAATAACAACATATCCAGTGAAATTCTACAAAGTGAGTTTGGGGAGGGTAGAGTGTACCCCGACTTTATCCTTATCTTTGGGAGGTAGAAATGTTGTTTTCGGCAGACCCTCAGCACAAGGACAAGCAATTCAAAGAAATATAAAAATCTTATGATAAAGTCTTTGTTTGGTGTTTCTCATTGACCTCTTCCCTCCAAACTTGGAGTGGTCTCCCTCCTCAGCTAGTGGGGTGGGGGTGGTTAGCCAGAATATGAGCCCAAATATAACAGGCCCAACACATAAGTTCAGGACACCTGCCCCGAGAAGGGTCAATTAGTTTGAGTTATGTTTGCACACTTGTCATTTATTGTAGTATTCATTTTACACTGTAAATATAACTACTGATGAAAAATATTCGGGAGTAAGATTAAGAAGTTCATCATTATTTTTCCAAAGTTGATTTTTTTTTCTTTTTTTCTTTCATATTCTTGCAAAAAAATTCTCAAGTTTACTGAGGAATACCAAAACACCCAGTAGTAGCAAGTAGCAAGTAGCAACAAGCTGTAGCGTTTTCGGGAGTTTGGAGCAGAACAATCCCGAAAAGTTTTCCTTTACCATGTTGTAAATTATGCAAGTACTATTGCAAAATTGACATTTACGACTTTGTGACTTCAAGTCTAGTTTTACCACCTTCCCTAATTAACAGGTAAGTAATTAAGTATTTCTTCCTTCGAGAAATTTCACCAACAAAAAGAATAGCGTCTGCAATGATGCTTGGGTCCACTTCAAAGCTGCAAGATTGCAGATAAACCATTGTTAATTAGTTTCATCATTAAACAAACAAATTGTAATAATTGACATTTACGACTTTGTGACTTCAAGTCTAGTTTTACCACCTTCCCTAATTAACAGGTAAGTAATTAAGTATTTCTTCCTTTGAGAAATTTCACCAACAAAGAATAGCGTCTGCAATGATGCTTGGGTCCAGTTTAAAGCTTCTGGCTTTGGTGGACCAATTATTACAATTTGTTTGTTTAATGATGAAACTAATTAACAATGGCTTATCTGCAATCTTGCAATTGTTTTCCTATAGAAAATAGCCTACTAGTATTACCTCATCATGGAGCGTCATTCCCTCTTTCTCTCTTTTTAGTTTTTGCGGCAGAGGCGGATCCAGGATTTTTAGACACGGGGGCATCATCAAATGAAGATGCACATTAGTCGAAGCATCGACTTCAAATTCTGAGTCCGTCTCTAATCACAATTATCTGCAACATCGCATCATTTCAAAGTTTTATTAAACATCCATAGAACCGATGTAAAAAATATATAAATGAAATGACATAATTGTTTAGAACTCGCTCGCTTGCCTGGTGGTTTGGTGTCAAGTTATACATGTTAGTTTCCTTGTTCGAAACCTGCCAGCAATACCTTTTGTTCCCATTTTTTTTTTTTAAAAAATGTTGTAGTCTAGACTCGAACTTGGGTCGCGCGCTTATGCACAAGGAGCTAAGGGGCATGCTTACCAACTGACCCACAACAGATCATGTGCCCCCCACCCCACCCCACCATGACAGTCCGCCCCTGATGACATCGGAGATTTTTTTTTCACAAAAGATCCAAGTAAGTTATGAGCCATTTTCAGGACATTCAGTTGTAAGATGAATGTTTAAATAATGTGTATGAGTCTTTAGCCTGCTCCAATAATGATAGTATGATACAAACTCGGATTTTCATCAATCCTTTCTGTACAACCATAATCATACAACTTCCAAGTGAATTAAAACGCAACACCTTTCAAGTGAACTAGATCATAATCCAGAGAATTATACATTTACAATATCACAATTCACAAAAACTCATAGTATCACGAAAACGAAATAGATTCTCTAGGCCTAACAGAAAATTCAATCAAGGCTTCAAGAAAAAATCAATTGGCACACCAAAGTTACAAACTTTATGCTATTAGCTTGTTACAAGACCATTAAATTGGATAACACACTCCAAAGCTACAATCTTTATGGCTATCAGCTTGTTAAAAGACTGTTGGATCGGATAGGACACTTTTGTTTTAGTAGTATTCTAAGCTGAGCCTTTTGGCACTCCAACTTTGTACCCCAATGTCTGCTTTTTGAACTAATTGCTCTGACAACCTTTGGAAATTCGACAAATCCTTTGATCCCTCGTTTGATGTGTGGATTTTCAGGCTCAGGTGAATTGTTTCTTCTATGAATTGTCACTCGGTATTGAATAGAAGCACTATCTCCCTCGTTTGACTTGTTAGCAATTTCACACCTAGTCTCGATTTCTTGATCACATGCAGCTGATGACATGTTATGGCTGATGTTTTCTTGAATCTTGGCTTCAGTTTCGGCATTGGATTGCTCTACTTCTAATAGTTTTTTTGTTGATTCCAATTCCAACAACTTGTCTTCCAATAAATATTTAGCCTCTATGAGCTTCATTTGAACTCTTTCCTCCCTCATAACTTCAGCTACCCTCAGCATTTTCCTCTCCTCTTCCATTTCTTTCCTTAACCGATTGATCTCTGCTTTATCCGACGATATATGATTAGCAAGTTCTTCGCAGACTTTCTCCAACGCTTCTCTCCCTTTTCTCTCTTCAGATAGCTCTTTGGCAAGTTTCTTATTCACCGACTCCAACTTCTTACGTGCCTTGCGTTCATGATCCACCTTGGCCTTCAATTCGGCTACTTGGGCTCGAGCCATTTCGAGCTCAGAGTCCATAAAGGGCCTTATAAAGGTAAGATCCCAAAAGGATGCTGCAATTTTTCTGGCAGATATCGGAAGATTTAGGCGATGAATTTGCTTATTGTTGGGATGATTTTGGAGAGGATTGTGAGTGGGGTTTTGTTGCTGATTTTGTGAATTATAGAAGGGGTTCTCGTACAGTTTCCAGGTTGGATTAGAAGTAGGGATGATGTGATCAACTGAGATACCAATAGACTTATTTCTGGGAATTTCTTGGCTTCGGACCATCATCGTCCTCTATATCAATTGGGAGTGTTTTTTTTTTAAAGACCTTTAGGAGAAGGTGGGGAGTTTTTCTTGCTTTTCTATATCAACTTTGCTGCTGTGCAGTGCTTGCTTTTCTAATCCATTGGGCTAACTTTCTTGCTTTTTCTTTATTGCTACCTTTTAAGAAAATTGGAGTAGGGCCATGATGTTCTATCTTCTTGTCCTTCCAGCTACTGAAAATTGTTAAAGGTGGAAAAAGGATGTTCAACCTCACATGTACCTCTTCTCTTTAATGCCCACTTAATAGAGGTGCCCAAAACTTTATCAGTTAGTCTCCCTCCACCTCCTCCATCTACATCAATCTCTTTGATTGTATATTTTCTTTAAAATATTAAAATTGAAATCATTTAGATATTTCATTTACATAGCTTGTGACATGGAATTTGGTTGTAACAAGTTCTGATGTTTCTTAATTAGAAATCAGAGTAAAAAAGACTGCATATCCCAAGAACCATAGGATGCTTCGCTTTGACGACACTATTAAAGCAATGATTTACGTGATTTGCAATCATGTTCCATCAATTAAAAATCTTTCATTCACATATGCTTCTAAACTGTAATTGCGTTAGTATTACATAATACAACCAGTTTAAAAGAAAGTACTATTATAAAAGCTATAATACCATACTTTTGATTCTTAGGTGCACTAGAAATAATGATGTAGTGCAAGATGGATGCAAGAGCAATTTTATCTTGGTCAAGTGGGCATGCAGGGCAGCCGCAAAGTCATGATTTCGTTGAGGATGATCAAAATTTAATCTATATGAATAAAAAGTAATATTTGACATATAGACCCATCATACGTTTTTCAGAAAGGATGTTTAACTGACCATCGTCGACAAACATACGACACCCCAATGTAGGGTAATATTATCTAATCCAACTAAGTATGCTCTGTCCTATAAAGCTTTTAGCAAGAAAAAGGTAAGTCATATGGTTATATTGAGTGAGAGAGAATTTGAGTGAGGGGTCCAAATAGTTGTTGTCTTATGATTGTAAAATTGTTCCACATGGATGGTCTCCCTTTATGTTTCCTCTAAACTGTGTCGTCTTCCTTCATTAGTGTGATTTAGCACTTGGTTCAATTAGCAATACTTGGGCAATAAACTTCTTAGCACGTGCTGGGCCGTAGTGATGTGTTCTGCAAGAATACTTGTCCAAAACACAGCAACTTTGTGAAGAGGCAATGGAGAATATAGTCCAAAAGGGACACTGATCATGATATAATGCACATGATGGAGTTGGATTATTGGACCACTAAAAGCTAACTACAACAGTAGCAATAATTGGTGCTAATTAGATAATTAGATTGAAGAAAAAAGTGAATACTGCAAGGTACAAATTATGCCTTTTCTTTCTATATACTAAAGTTTTATACACAAAAATGTACCCATAATGATATCTATGATCAAGTATTAGCAGGGAAATGAAACTCAATGTGGTGTATTTTATGTAGTATTTTTAACTTAATTTCATAATGACAGAATGAACTGGACAAAAATGGAGAAATGAACAAGGCTATAAATAACAAAGAGGATTGGCCCCCTTATCATATCACACTCACTTTTTAATTACCACCGAAAGGTCTCTACAGTGGATATGCTCCATAGACCATTTCAATGTTCTTATCCACAAAACTAAAACAACAAAATGTGTAACCAACCAGCCCAAATAAGAGGTCATGTTCGTTGTTTGTGTATAACATACATAACAGCCCAGTAGTTTGCTATTTCACTTGTATTTTAGATTACATTTGAAGTAATGTGTAGATCAGCAAGCAGATTACTCCATCAGAGCCTTGTCACAGGAAAGCGATGGATGAATTAACAAATAATATCAAGTGGTTATCATCTAATTTCCATAGTCTACCCTTGTAGAGGCACACATCAAACTACATTTAGTACAAACAAATCACAAATCATTGTCCATTGAGTTTAAAATGGCATAATCTAGTGGTGTTGAAAACTTTGGTGTTGATTTAACAGTTAAACTAATTGAAGGGGTACTGTAACAAGGTTACAAGGATAAGATTGATTTATATACGCGAACTTCTGTTCATGCGCCCTACAAAAGTGGAGTTGCATACATAGCATCATACAGGAACAAGTCCTAACACACAAAACAGATGAATGTGGAACTGAACAAGAAAACATACTACCAATTTAACAGTTGATTCACAGACATACCAATTCTGTTCTTGAAAACGTTAGTTTAGTTGGGGTGGTTGGTGGAGAAACATTAAAAAACAAAGAATTGCACGCGAGGGCGGCATTACCTCCAAGCCACTAGCGCAGTGGCTTTAGCCCCCAAAAACATTTGGGGCCTCAATCCAAATTGAACTTTATAGTTGGCAACCTAAAGCATTTATAAGTTAAATTTTAGGCTAGGTGATGTTTCACAGAAATTTTTTTTTATTTTTCTTTTTCTCTTTTGGTTGAAATCTAAATGACCGAGTAGATCAGATTAAAAGTGCATTTCGAGTGTGTTTGCCTCTTAATTACCGTCATTTGTCATTCTACAAGAAACTCGTTCTTAAGTACATGGGTCAATTATACATAACACTGCTTGCTTCTTTCAGCGATTTTCAAAATACAATACGTCCCCTGGATTCAAACTATGCCCGTAACCGGTTTAACGGAACCGGACCAGTAACCGGTTAGGGAACCTTAAAAAACGGAACCGCCAGGTTTAGACTGAAACCTCAAATTAAAATGCTCCAAAACCTTTTTTTGTTTTTTGTATTATATATATATATTATAGTATTTATTAGTATATTGTAGGTATATTTACATATGTTACAAGTTTATAAGTAAAGTTTAAATATTTACTGAAATGCTTCATTTACGGAATATACGTGTATACATATATATATTAATTTATATGCTTAAGTTAACACTATATACTACATATACCTAAAATATAGTAAGAATATACGTATATATATCAATATACCTAGGTTATATATATATATATATATATACTTTAAGTATACTATATATACGTATAACTTATATATTATAACTTATGTTATTTATAGCTTAATTGTTTTCTAAGTTTATAAATTCGTATATACGTATACATATATATATATATATATATATATATATACCTAAAATATTGTAAGAATATACTTATATATATATCAATATATGTATCGGTATACTCTTAATATATATATATATATATAGATATGTTTAAGTTATATACTATATATACTTATAACTTATATATATATATATATATATATATAAAACTAAAATAACTAAAATATACTAAGAATATATAGTATATACATAACTTATATATATATATATATACTATATATATTTATATATATATTAATATATAGTATATATATATATTAATTCTATTTATATATATATATATGTTTAAGTTATATATATACTATATATTATAATGTATATTCTTAGTATATTTTAGTTATTTTTCAAGTATATAACTTTCTAGTTTTTAATTTAAGTATATTCTTATATATTTTAATATTCCTAACTTTATAAAAGTAAAAATATGAACACAAGTTATAGATATATTTTATTCATTCTTGCTTGTAGTTTTTTTAACTTGCAAATAATATATGAGCATAGAAATAGTAGAATAATAAAATCACCAATTTTGAACCATTTCGTTAATTTCTTTGACATTATTAAATAGAATTAATTTAAATCACAATCAAATAAATCACAACAAATTAAATTGCTAGAATTAAATAAAAATAAATTGCTAGAATTAAATTGCGAAAAATAAAGATAGAGTTGGAACGTCCAAATTGCAACCAACAAAGTGAAGGCGGCTAGAATTGCAAATCCAAAGCTACTTGCGAACTCCACCAACAATATTATAATTGCAAAATTAATAATTGAAATTATAATAAGACTTTGTAATATTTATTTGAGAGAAATGTAAAGTGACTAATTATTCAAAGTAACTATAATTGAGAGATTGAGATTTGAGAGAAAGAAAGAGTGAATTGGTGTGAATTAAAATGAAAATGAAGAAGGGTTTATATAGGGGTGAGGGATGGGTTAAAGTGTTAAAAAAAAAGTTTGGGGGGTTTGGGGGCCAAAAATTAAGTGACCGTTTAGCATCCACTTTTGCAAATGGACGTTGCCCACGGTCACTCTAAGTTTATTTTTTTTTTTTTAATTTAACCGGTTAATCAAAACGGTGTCTGAACGGGTTTAAGGTAGACTGCTGAGTATTCACCATTCATTGTGGAACAAGTTAGTCAAATGTCTAAACATTCATTTCAAGCATTTTAAGGTCTTAGAATCCTTCTCTTGCTTACATGCTGAATGCATAGAAGGAAAAATAAACACCTTAACTAGAATATATCTAGTGTAACTTTCATGTCACAATTATCTTGAGCTACCATGGGACCATACCGATTTCCTGATCCTCTTTCTCTGCTACAAGACTTAATTAATAGAGCATGGCTGAACTCTAATATTCAAGCAAATATATCTGACTCCATCCACTACTGCTTTGCTGTGGATTCTGCAGATAAGAAAGCAAGAACCCCAACTAGTGGTGCATTAATGTACGTAGCAGGCTCCGATTGCTGATAATTATTCCCGTCATCATCGAAGTTATCTTTACTATCAGGACCACCCACGATGGCTCCGACAAGGATTTGGATTAGGCGAGCCCAAATTCAAAGACTGGAACCCATCATTGCAGCCAATATGACCAGGATGTGTATGCACTGATGGTAGAGATGAACCTCTATGGTGCACACGAAGTGGATACTTTTGTCCGAAACCAACCATGTACGATATTCCTGCTGGATTATCTCCTAATATGTAGTCCACTTGTTTCTTTGCAAGCTCTACGAGCTTCTCTGCTGGAAATATTGAACTCCCACATGACACAACTCCTCCATTTGACCTCAAGTATTTGACATAGGTTAATAGGAGAAATGATGATGCTGTCACGTATTGGAGAGTGCTTCCATTTCCTTTGAATAAAAGCCCCCCTGCACACATTTGTTTTATACATCAGACTTGAGTAATTTCAATAAGTGCTAGCTCTGTAATTTTGAAATTATAGATTCAAAATTTAATATTCCAACTGTCCGAATTTATGTGACACTTTTCGCCTCTATTGTAAAGTTGTCTTTGTTTGACCTATGATTCATCGGTTCGAGCCGTGGAAGCAGCCGCTAATGCTTGCATTAGGTTAGGCTGTCTACATCACATCCCTTGGGGTGCGGCCCTTCCCCGACCTTGCTAACGCGGGATGCTTTGGGCATTTTTGTCTATCAGGAACAACCTCACTACCTGTTACAAGGTAGGGGTAAAGTTTGCGTATACTTTACCCTCCTTGGAACCCACACGGTGGGATTATACTGGGTATGTTGTTGTTGTTTTCGCTTCTACTGACCTGGGGTATACTAAGCTTGAAAGCTAGACGAGCCAGGAATCAGAGAGCAGATATAGTTGTCTGAGTGAACTTTGTATGCTTGGAGTTCTTGAGTACTCTCTTCCAAAAAGTCCTGTGTAAACCAGGGGGAAGAGGAAGACTGGTGAGTTTATGGCTAAATATTTGAAGTTAAACTAAGAGTAGAAGGAAAAGAAAGAACCTTTGAGAGGACAATTTTGGTTCCAGGTCTTCATCTTCATTAGCACCCATAGTTTGACCATTTGATTGGATATAAGAAAGATAAGAAGTGTCTTGTGAAGCTCTATGAAGCCATGATGCTCCCCATAGAAGTTCATCCTGCAGAATTTTCCATAATGCAGTTATGATGAAAATTAACCTCAATAAGAGGATCGACGAATAAGTATGTACGTTTTACTATAATATTAAGGAACGTTCCGTCTTACATTGTCTCCAGAATAAGAGCAGTAAAATGGGCAGACCGCTGAACCGAGACTGTCATTATAGGAACCTTTATACTTGTCTGCAAAATCAAACACCTGCAATATTGCAGATGTGCTTAAAATTCTATGCACGCAAATCATGTGATTAGGAAAATTTGTGTAATTACCTCTTGTGCAGTATGCAATAATTTAGAGGAATAAGAAGGGTCAGAATCCTTGAAAACAATAGAGGCAGCAGCCATAGCAGCAGCAGTCTCAGCAGCAACATCAGAACCTGGATTTTGAGGGGACACTTTGTACACGTTGCAAGGCGTGTCCAAGTCCTCGGGTCTCTCCCAAAATCTGTGATCTTGGTTAGCGTCTCCTACTTGCACGTATAACGCGTTAGGGCTGGCTGTGGCCGCCTTAAGAAGATAATCGGTACTCCAACGAAGGGCTTCTTTGGCGTTGTCAAGTTGGTTGTGCATGGAGCTTCTAAATTCGATTACACTCCATGCTAGTAGAGTTGTGGTGAAGGCCATTGGCAATCCAAACTTAACATTGTCCCCTGCATCATAATATCCTCCTACTAGATCAACCTATTTAAATCAAAAAAAGAGAGGGAGTTAGTCATTGTGTTTAAATTATGAGAAAATGTAGATGCTAATAGCCAATTGTTAGTACTAATTAGTACTTCTCCGTTTGTAAAACGTGTCATAAGACATTTGTGTTAGCTTTAAAATCATGTCATTAAGTTTAAAATGAGAATATTTAAGTTAGAAACTTTTAAGTACTTTTAAATTATGTGTCATTTTTGGGGCAAACTAAAAAAGCGTGTCACATAAAATGAGACAGAGGAAAAATGTAATCATGCTAGTATATTTGAGGATTACATGGTAACCGGAACCATCGGACAAGCCAGAATCACCCCTCTATGTAAGGCGTTGATTCGCAGCCAATTTTCCAGACCTCTGTCCCTCGAAAAAGAGAATTGATTTCTCAAGAGCATCAGAGTAATCTTGAGAAGTGAAGGTAAAGGCAAAATCATGAGAAAAATTAAGTAAGAGGAAGATTGTGAAGCATAAAATTAGCATGTTAAATGAAGCCTTAATAGCATAGGCCATTTCTCAGCTCCTCTTAGTACTAATGTTTTAATACTTTAATGATAAATGAAGTGAAGGGGCTGCTATGGCTCGAAAGTTTTTGAGTTATATTGGAGGGAAGTAACCTGTTTATGAGTTGGCAGTTGAGGAGTTCGTTGGTCGTTGCAGAGCTTATTAGAAACTTTTTTTTTTTTTTAATTTTTAAAATAAGTGGTAAGAGTCAACATAATTCACGGGATCCACTGCTACAAATAAGACGATTTTATTAGCATAATTCACGGCAATATGACTTGACGAAGTAGAAATTTACAGTATAAAAAGGTTAGTCCGCTTGTAGTTTTGGTGACTAAAACCACATTCACAAATCACACTCAGAATCAATGTTTTAAAAGGTTGAAACTTGTTTAAGACCTCGCCCTCAAAGTACTCATATATAAACACCTTAAACTGGTGGATTATTCAACTTTCATAGGGAGCTTAAGCTAGATACGCTATAATGTAACAAAAATTTTACATTATTAAGTCATTTAAAGATAATTTACAGATAAGTCACCTTAAAATCTATATTTATATTTTTATATAGTATAAAGTTAGGCAAAAGAAGAGTGATGTAACACCTCTTTTTGACTAAGGATCCTATTTATCTTTTTTTCTCCTTTTTTGGCTTTTCACTCATCATTTTGCTGAGAAACCTCTAATATATTTTCCCCTCTTTTCTTAATTAAGTCCCTGTTAAGTGTATTTATTTATATTTATAATGAAGATAATGGGGGATTGTAGTGCCATGAAGAGTTATGACCGTAATAAGAATAATTGTAAAAGAAGATAATGAAAAGTCATAATATGGTCTCATCTTGGTCACATATATAAAGGCATCCTAATATACAGTTCTGCAACATTTTTAATTGGCAATTACAGGTAGCTACGATGATAAATTTTAACAGTTTGAGGAATGATTTTTCAGAAAGAACCTGAGATTATCCCAAAAAATGCCCAGTAAATTTTTATTCCTTTGAAAGTGTGTAATTTCTTTTGGTTCAAAATAGTAACTTCATACTTTGTTGGACTTATTTCATATTTGAAGTAGTAATGTTGTTATATTTACTACAGTATCATATTCATGTTTTATTTTGGCTTGAGGAAGAAAAAAGTTCTTGAATGGTGATCGGCTTGTGGTAGTGAATGTCTACAAGAGCTCGAAAAAAATTTCTGATTGTCGTAAAGTATGTAATTTCATTTGGTCGACGAGAGTAACTTATGTCTTTGTTAGAAGTCTGCTAACTACTAATCAAACGGTTTTTTCTAAGGGTATTTATATAGAAACGGACAAGTGGTGTGATTCTTTTTGTTGTATTTTTCTGTTTTACGTTCTTTTTTATGTAAGGACTAATCTCGAAAAATACTAAAAAACCCGATCGAAGTACACGTATATTAAATATATATATTAGATAAAGACATTATTATTTATATAAAAAGGGACATAAATTTTATTCAAACTACAACACTTTAAGAAATCAAGAAGATAGTTGATAATTTTTTTTTTTCAAAAAATTGACAGTTTTTCCTACTTCTCTATTTTCTATTGTACAAGAAAAATTATATCAATTATTACTCCTCCATTCATTCATATTCTTTGGTGTAAAAAATTTCTAGTCTTTATTTCCATTACTCCCACAAATCTTATTCCTATAACCCCCCGAATAATCTATATATAATTACATGCCATTGGCCCGGTGACGTGGCACGCGTCATTGTGCAGTAAAAGCATTTATCTTTTTTCTCCAATTTTTGAGGTTTTCCCCTATATTTTTTTTTTTCTCCCTTTAATGACAAAAAACATTCAAAAGAAAATACTTGTAACTAGTAAGTCGTAACCCTTCAATTTATAGTTATACCAAACAGTTTCTTGTTTGTTCATTGACGACGCCAATTGCTGACACCGAAGTCTGTTCTCTCTTCCATGTAATATAAAAAAATCCCTTTCCTTTGTATGGACCGCTGAGATTCATCAAGGCCACTGCCAAAATTGCAGCACAAGATTACAAAAGGGCAGCTACTTTTCCCTTTTTCTAAAATCATCAAAAAATATTCCTTCTGTAATCTGATATTCTTCACTTTTTGGTCTCTTAAATAGGGAAAACGATTCTGGAATGTGCATTCCGTTACCGAAATTTCAAGCTTTTAGTCGTTTGGCTGATCACAAAGTCGAGGAGAAACAATTTATTACTTGGTAATGTCTTCCTTCCCCCTTTTTCTCTAAG
Organism: Lycium ferocissimum; assembly: GCF_029784015.1. Classification (NCBI taxonomy): domain Eukaryota; kingdom Viridiplantae; phylum Streptophyta; class Magnoliopsida; order Solanales; family Solanaceae; genus Lycium; species Lycium ferocissimum. The sequence continues at coordinate 39,477,177 of NC_081350.1, read as the reverse complement.
TTAACTTTTTGTATCAACATCTGCTTCTATTTCATTTGACTTTTATTGTTTGGATTGTATAAAGATCACCAATCCACCACCACATGCTGTATGTATCGCCTCCCATAACTGCACTGTCAAGTAGTTATCTTATCATGTTAATTATTTAGGAGACTCATAAGAAATAACCCTTCTTGGCTGTTTTAAACTTTTGCGCTGCTTACTTTTGACAGTAGTGATTTAAACTTTCTTTGCAAGTGCAGTAAATTTGATTAATAAAAGTTATATTTTTTCCCGTTGATATGTTGTTTGTATATACAAATTTGAGACTCAAAAGTAGATAAATTATGTGCTTTTTTGCTGTCTTTTAAATTATTTTCAACTATCCGTGTAAATACCAACATCCTGCTACAAAGTTTCTATTCTTTCTTTGATGTAGAATGTTGAAGAAGAGCTGCATATGAGTTCAGTTAGTTTTTATTCTTTCTGGCTGGCAGTTGAGGAGAATCCTGGCTCGCCTTTTCTAACTCATCCGATTGTGATGCCATTAAATGCTAACCTTAAATAGGATGAGTCAATAGTTCCATTACTCGCAATAATGGTTGCTCATGAAATGTCTAAATTTCATTAGTTTTTGTTTGTGCGTAGTTATAACCTTTGTGACGAAAGCTGGTGGCTTTTCTTTTGTTTTATGATGTATCTGTAGCGGTGGAAGTAAAGGTAGAGGACTGTGGTAAAGGAGCTAGAAAATAATTTGCCTTCTGAGATTATTGATAAGGCCTTTGAGATATTTGAAAAAGATATTGCCATTGCTTTCGAGTATCATTGTTTTTATATTGGGATTTATAAGGTTCTGCTCTTGATAATTTATTTGGCTCTACAAAATGATTTGTTTTCCTTCGTTGCAAAGAATTGCTTTTATTTTTTCTTAAAAAGTATTGTAGTAATTGTTTAATGTTAAAATAGTGACCATTATAGCTTTCTTGGTCTGTTGGGTTCTCTAATTTGGCTTTATAGTTCAGTTCTGCATATTCTTAAAATGTTGTTAGTTGATCTACTGAAGAGAATTACATTAAAAAAATGTTTCCCATGAGCAGAGAAGTTGCAGAACAGAACAACCTTCAAGAAGTGTAGTTTCTCGAAATGGAGTCTTTTTCTTTCTTTTGTAGTGTTTTGCTGAAATGCTCTTCACCACCAGATAAAGTTATTCACTTTAACGAAAGATTGCATTCAAGTTTTATTACCTTTGTGCATTTGTAATATGTTTGTATCTTCACTTTAGCTGTCTATTTTGGATCCGTCCAAGGTGAAAGTTAGCATTATTACAATTTATTTCACACGACAGATTTATGAAGAACAAAATTTTGATATGAAGATTTGAATGGAGGGTAAGTATACAAAAAAATTTTGAACTTCTCCTCCATTGTTCTCTGAAGCTCTTCGGTCGAACCTTAGGTCTTTCCCTTGGAACTATCTTAAGACCTTAAAAAACTATATATTTTATATAAACAAAGGGGGAAAACCTGATCTGGCACCTTCCAATGACCAGCAATTAGATTTATCTCCTTTCTCTTTTTTTTTTTTTGCAATTTTCCCTATTTTTTCCTTTTATCTTACTTAAATAAAATACAAAAAACCAAAGAAAGTTGCATCATTTCCCTGGTTGTTGCTCCATGATGCCTGCCATTTCTGAATCCTACGAGATGCCTCCCCAACAGAATTCTAGGAGACGCCTCCACAATGAAAAGTCGCTTTTATGAGGAGAAGATTATATCATATTTAGTTGTTTGTTTCTATCATTGCTTAATGCACAGAATGACGGGCAGTTTCTAATGTTGTTGGAGTATTTGACTCTACCAGTACTGATGGATTTGTACCCTGGATTCTTTGTGACCTGCACACCGAATTAACATCAGTTTGTGGTTTAATCCTGATAGTTTTCAATGCTCTATAATTAATCTAACTAAGAGGTAAGTAAAGCTCCTCCTCAATAAGGCTATTATTCATTGTGGAGGCGTCTCCTAATTTCTTCTGGTTTAAAGAAGTTGTAACTAATTCCTTTTTTCTCAAAAAATCAAAGAGTGTCCTTAAATGACTGTCAATTAGATATATCTGAAGTTGGTGTCGTCGAGAAATGGAGAGAGATTTCATCAGGCTTGACTGTAAAACAAGAAAAATTGAGGTATCATTCTCCTCCCCCATGTTTTCCCTACATCTTCGAAATCAATAAATTTGTCAATGATGAGTTGTTGTTTTTGTCCCTTTATTTCAATTTTAATCAGCTTCTTTATGTCAATAAAGATCAGTACTTCATTTCACTATCTTTGTAACCGTGACAAATACTTTGGCTCTTTCCATGTGGATTATCAAGAAACTAAACCAAAAACTAGAATTTCGCTCTTTTCCCGTTCATGGATTTCTTCATTTTTTATTTTTATTTTTTTCAAAACAAAAAAAAAATTGCTGATGCAGTTCAGTAATGTAGTTCATAGATTTCTTCATCCTTGTTTGTAAAACATCTCTAATTATCTGATGATTTATGGAGTTCAGTAATGTAGACGAATATATCTTGTGTTTAAGTACAACTTTAGTTATTGTGAATACAATTCCATGTAATGTTTTATTCCTTCAACAGGCAGGAGGTGAGACTGTAAAAGGTGAGGTTCATAACTTTGTTGGAGAAAGTAGAGAGTAGGAAAGTTTTGTATGGAACTTCTTGAATATTTATCTTCAAATGCTGAAATGGGAGTGAATGGCGATCGCTGAAATGGGCTTGAATGGCGATGGACAAAGCGGATGAAGAGGCAGAGAGAAGAAGCAAGTTCTTGAACTGTTTGATACTGAAGAAGTTTTCTTGTACTTCTCAATTGATAAGGTCTATGTTCTTCTATTCAGGACTTTTGTTGAACCTTTAGATCATTGACAGTACATAGTCTGAATTCTACTATGTAATTTCTGAAAAATTAATTTGTGAGAGATTTTAGTTTGTTTCTTGGATTATATAATCATGAAAAGTTTTAAAGGAAAAACTGGAAATGCTTAAAACAAAAAAAGACTTCATGTGTTGAGCCTTAAAAAAACAACCTTTTGAGCTAAGACAGTATGAGTATTAAAAAGGAAAGGCCGAAAGGCTGAAGGAGGAGGGGGTGGGAGCAATATATGACTAAGTACTTATGGTATTCCCTGCATAATTATGCAAAAAAATATGATTTCTTCTACTGGGCATGTCAAGATTATTCTTCTCTTTTTCTTTTTCTTTTTATATTGTGCTTCAATTTTTCTCTTGATAATGTCATTTAACTTCTCCTCTTTATTTGATTGCCTGAGCCGACGACGAATTCAAAGGTTCCTTCTCCTCTTTTCTCTCTTTTTGTGCTTCAATTTTTCTTTTGATATTCTCACATCTAACTTGTCTTAATTTGGTAGCCTGATTCAACCGCGAATTCCAAAATTCCTTTTTTTGGTTTCCAACTCAGTGTTCGGTGTCCGCATTGGAGCTTGACTAAATCCAATCGCGCGTTGCAGGGCCCATTTAGGGGCAGCGCTCTCAACAGGATTTTTTCCAAGGTTCCTTCTTAATTTACCTACCGATTTACTTTATTCACTGCTAAGTGAGATGTGACAGTTGATTTGTTTTAATCTTTCTTTTCTCTTTGATTTCTTCGATGCAGTAGTTTAGATCTTCATAGTACAACATGATGATACTTTTATTAACAATTGTACCGGCGAAGAATACCTCTGTGAGCTAAAATTTTAAGATTAAAATTTAGAATTGATCCATGAATGAAAGGGAACGATGTCTATGGCTAATTCTAAGCCTAACAAAAATGGGCCAGAGTTTTATCAACTGCTCAAACTTCCATCTCGGTGAAAAACCAGGAATGTAATAAAGGAATTAGTTTCTTCGTTCTGTTGAACAGGTGATAGCTGGTGATTGTGATGATGTTGGCCTCAAAAGCTCAAAGTACTGCCAAAAATCAGTATTACCCTTCGTAAAAGGTAACTTTCCTTAATGTAACTTTGATTTAATTTGAGTTTTATATACTTTAATACTACTTAAATCATTTCTAATGTTCACATTTTGAAGGAACCCAATTACCCAAATATATGTTGTTTATAAGCGTTTTCATTTGCATAAAATCGAGCATATTGACTAGTTACTACTATAACAGATGAAAGTGGAACTGAAACAGAAAACATACTACCAATTTAACAGTTGATGGTTGGTGGAGAAACAATAAAAAACAAAGAATTGCATGCAGGGGCGGCATTACCCCCAAGCCACCAGCGCAGTGGCTTTAGCCCCCTAAAAACATTTGAGGCCTCAATCGAAATTGAACTTTATAGTTGGCAACCTAAAGCATTCATAAGTGAATTTTGAATCTAGGTGATGTTTCACAGAAATAGTTTTTTTTTTCTTTTGATTGAAATCTAAATGACCGAGTAGATGAGATTAAAAGTGCATTTCGAGTGTGTTGCCTCTTAGTTACTGTCATTTGTCATTTTACAAGAAACTCATTCTTAATTACACGGGTCAATTTTACATAACACTGCTTGCTTCTTTCCATTATTTTTCCGCGATTTTCAAAATATAATATGTCCCCAGGATTCAGATAGACTGCTGAGTATTCACTATTCAATGTGGAACAGGTTAATCAAATGTCTGAAAATTCATTTCAAGCATTTTAAGGGTCTTAGACTCCTAGAGGAACCAAGAGTTCCTCTGGAAATCTCTTGCTTACATGCTGAATGCATAGAAGGAAAAATAAACACCTTACTTAGAATATATCTAGTGCAACTTTCATGCCACAATTATCTTGAGGGACCATACGGATTCCCTGATCCGCTTCCTCTGCTACAAGACTTAGTTAATAAAGCATAGTTGAACTCTAATATTCAACCAAACATATGTGACTCCATCCACTACTACTTTGCTGTGGATTCTGCAGATAGGAAAGCAAGAGCCCCAATTAGTGGTGCATTAATGTAAGTAGCAGGCTCTGATTGCTGATAATTGTTCCTATCATCTTCAAAGTTATCTTTACTATCAGGACCACCCACGATGGCTCCGACCAGGACATTTGGATTAGGCGAGGCCGAGTTCAAAGACTGGAACCCATCATTGCATCCAATGTGACCAGGATGTGTATGTACTGACGGTAGAGATGAACCTCTATGGTGCACACGAAGTGGATACTTCTGTCCGAAACCAACCATGTATGATATTCTTGCTGGATTATCTCCTAATATGTAGTCCACTTGTTTCTTTGCAAGTTCGACGAGCTTCTCTGCTGGAAATTTTGAGCTCCCACATGACACAACTCCTGCATTTGACCTCAAATATTTGGCATAGGTTGATAGGAGAAACGATGATGCTGTCACGTATTGGAGATTGCTTCCACCTCCTTTGAACAGAAGCCCCCCTGCACACATTTGTCTCATATGTTAAGACTTGAGTAATTTCGATTAGTGCTAGCTCTCTAAGTGCATAGCGGATCCAAAGTTCAAACTAAACTCGTAATTTTGAAATTATAGGTTCAAAATTTAGTACTCCCACTGACCCAATTTATGTGACACTTTTCTCTTATACTGACCTGGGGTATACTGAGCTTGAAAGCTAGGTGAGCCTGGAATTAGAGAGCAGATATAATTGTCTGAGTGAACTTTGTATGCTTGGAATTCTTGAGTACTCTTTTCCAAAAAGTCCTGCGGAAATCAGTAGGAGAGGAGTGAGTTTACTAAAAAATTTGAAAGTTGGACAGAGGCTAGAAGGAAAATAAGAACCTTTGAGAGGACAATTTTGGTTCCAGGTCTCTTGTCATCCCAACTGAAGGAGTAGTCATCTTCATCAGCACCCATAGTTTGACCGTTTGATTGGATATAAGAAAGATAAGAAGAGTCTTGTGAAGCTCTATGAAGCCATGATGCTCCCCATAGAAGTTCATCCTGAATATTTCATAATGTTGTTATGGTCAACATTAACCTCGATAGGAGTATGAGATAAGTGTGTACGTATTTACTATAGCCTTACCTTGTATCCAGAATAAGAGCAGTAAAATGGGCAGACGGCTGAACTTAGACTGTCGCTATAGGTGCCTCTATACTTGTCAGCAAAATCAAACACCTGCACTATTGCAAATGTGCTTAAAATTCTATGCACGTATTTCGCGTGCTTAGGAAAATTTGTTTAATTACCTCTTGTGCAGTATGCAATAATTTAGAGGAGTAAGAACGGTCAGAATCTTTGAAAACAATGGAGGCAGCAGCCAATGCAGCAGCAGTTTCAGCAGCAACATCAGAACCTGGATTTTGAGGGGACACTTTGTACACGTTGCGAGGTGTGTCCATGTCCTCGGGTCTCTCCCAACACCTGTGATCTTGGGTCGGGTCTCCTACTTGCACGTATAACGTGTTGGGGCTGGCTGTGGCAGCTTTAAGAAGATAATCGGTACTCCAACGAAGGGCTTCTTTGGCGTTGTCAAGTTGGTTGTGCATGGAGCTTCCAAATTCAATTACACTCCATGCTAGCAGAGTTGTGGTGAAGGCCATTGGCAATCCAAACTTAACATTGTCCCCTGCATCATAATATCCTCCTACTAGATCAACCTAAAACAAAACACGAGAGGAGTTAGTTATTGTGTTAATATTGTGAGAAAATGTAGATGCGAATAGCCAATTGTTAGTATTTAGTACTCCTCCGTCTGTAAAACATATCATAAGACATTTGTGTTTGCTTTAAAATCATGTCATTAAGGTTGAAATGAGAATTTTAAAGTTAAAATATTTCCAGGTATAAATTATGTGTCATTCTTTGGGGTAAACTAAAAAAAGTGTGTTACATAGAATGAGACGGAGGAGTGATGTAATCAGACTAGTATATTTGAGGATTACATGGTAACCGGAACCATCAGACAAGCCAGAATCACCCCTCCACTTAAGGCGTTGATTCGTAGGCAATTTTCCAGACCTCTGTCCCTCGAAGAAGAGAATCGATTTCTCAAGAGCATTAGAGTAATCTTGAGAGGTGAATGCTAAGGCAAAATTATGAGAAAGATTAAGTAAGAGGAGGAATGTGAAGCATAAAATCAGCATGTTAAATGAAGCCTTAATAGCATAGGCCATTTCTCATCTCCCCTTGGTACTAATGTTTTAATACTTAAATGATAAATAGGGCGATGGGGTTGGTATGGCTCGAAAGTTTGAGTTACATTGGAGGGAATGCCTGTTTATATAGTTAGTAGTTGGAGAGTTCGTTGGTCGTTGCAGAGCTATTAGAAACTTTATATTATTATATTAAAAAAATATATCATGTTGTATAATTCACGGGATCAACTGCGACAAATGAGACGGATTTATTGCATGAAAAGAGCTAAAAGTTATCGAGGGTAGCGGAGGAGGTTCAAGAAAGCACTCAAAAGCTTTATCTGTTTTGGAGTGTTTGACATAAAGACAATCACGACAAGAATAGATTACTTATTCTTACTACACTGTTAAATCTCGTGCAGAACATCCGGTTTCTTTCCGCCATTACACTTCAATTTCATTGGAGATTAGACGTTATGCCGCGACCTGGTATTTCTATTCTTTTTCGGCAGACTTTGAATATGTTGAAATAGCATAATTCACGGCGATAATAATAATGCGACCTTTTTTTTTTTCAAAGCCAAGTAGAAATTAGTCTGAAAAGTTCGTTTTATTAGTTCACTTGTAGTTTGGCGACTAAAACCACATTCACATATTACTAAAAACCAATGTTTTAAAAAGTTAAGAACTTGTCTAAGAACTCGCCCTCATGTCTAAACACCTTAAACTGGTGGATCATTCAAGTTTCATAGGGAGCTTAAGCTAGATACACTATAATGTAACAAAATTTTTACATTATTAAGTCAATTTAACATAATTTACAGATAAGTCACCTTAAAACTTAGATTTGTAATCTTGAAAATAAAACAAGGTATCTACTACAGTAGGTAAAAGTAACATGACAACATAATTTACCTGTATAATATAAAGATAGTTCACATTAGCTTTGCGCCCCTTTTTTGCTTCTGACTATAATAGAATCTTAATGTGTTTTCTGTTATTTAGTGTATTAATCTAATCTTAACTTTTATTTTTGCAATAAACAGTTAAAGTTTATTGGAAATATTCCATCTACTATCATGTTGCCCATCCTAAACCTCAATTTTACATTCTGCTGAAGTTTATATTTTATAATCTCAGAACATGATACCTTTCTAAAAACAATAGTAATAACTAGTTGATATCAACCGCCTAGTAGAACTAGTTAAGCGTGATTTAGTAAAGTAGTAAGAAAATTAAGACGCGTAATCAAGGGGGTGGGAAAGTAACAAAATTGGGACTTTCTCAGAAAGAAAATTGGAACGTATTTTTGGCGTTTTTTGTTTGTAATTTTCCCGTCCACACCAAGTCACAAGACTATGTTTCAATAAGACTTCCATTCACGTGTTGTTCCCAAATTAACGTAGACATGCAAATTCCCTACAAAATAGAGGTGAGGACAGGATAGAAGCATCACTTTGGATATTGGAACAAAAAGATCCACATAGTCCAAAGGGTTTGGCTAGAAAAGTTTGGCCTCACCTATTACTCAAAATATTCATGTGACTGATCAAACCAATTCTACTGCTACCAATTATCATAGAGTATAAAACTTTATCTCTCTCACATGGGTATTCAATTCAACCGTTTCTATCTCTCGGGACCATCTTTTACACCCTAATACAAAATTATAGTGGTATCCGTGCTATGCGCAACTCATGTGGTATCCAAGCCAGTTTATGTATACCTACTATACTTGTCACCGCCACAAATATCAAATAATTTTGTCCATCAAGACTTGGACAATGGAAATGAATCAGCTAATATTTTTGCGTTTGTAAAATTTGAATATGATATCTCATGATTTTTAGCCCACTTTAATAATCACTAGGCCACACTTCTTAGATGCAAGTTACCGTGATTATAAAATGTAAATGTATAGCATGTTTTCACAGGCGAGTATTTAACTAAATATATGAGGTATAACGAAAAAATTGTTTAATTTTAAGTTGGATAAAGTTTTGTTTATAAATTTATTTTTTAAGTAAATAAGAAAAAAGAAAGAGTTGATCTACAATATTTTGGTCTTTTAAGTCTTTTTAATCTAAGAATTGTTAATCCCAGTATCCGAATCCCATATTGAATCCGTTATAATACAATCGCACAATCATAGTATGAAATAAACAAGAAATACAATTAAATAAGGGATAATGTCAAATAGCAGTAACCAAATGATCCCTATATTATATCAGAAAAATTAAACAAACTTCTGCACGTTGATATTATAATATTGTAAGTACTTATTTTTGAACTGATCCAAAAGTCAAACGTAGTCATCCTTCTATACAGTGCTATCTAAGGGTGGGCTTGGTAAGGTATGATACGGTATTTGAAATTTCGAGATGCTAATTTCGAATTTTGGTTTCTAAAAATACTATACCATTATCATACCAAATTAATTCGGTATGGTTCGGTATTTTTAAGTACGGTTTTGGTTTTGCAGCACGGTACTTCGGTTACCATAGTTTGTTCGACTTTAATTTACATATACTCATATTATAGAGAATTATGACTTCGCCTATTCACGTTCACGAAATGTCTCAATTATATCGTGTTAAAACGTTACACATGTAAAAATATTCAAAAGAAAGTACAAGCAATCCCCTTCGTAAATTAGTTACACAAAAAAGACATTTCAATCAAGAAAAGGTAGAATTTCAACATCTAAACAATTAGTTTTGTGCTAATACTAGTTTATGTATTTGTTAGTATTATAATATTAATATATATGAATTCGGTGTGGTATTTGATATTTCGGTATTTTCTTTAGAAATATCAAATATCAAACTTTTAAAAAATAAATACCAAATACCTTAACACCGAAATCATGATATAAAATAATTCGATTTCGATATGATAATCCATATGTACCATACCATGTCCAGTCCTTGTGCTATCTATAAGAATCTTCCCGATTTCTCTTCACATTCATTTTAATTTCTTTCACAAGACGTTTTTAGGCGAGAAACCATGAGAGCATGTGCCTGATTGTCTCATTTGTCAACTGAAAAAACCTGAATCAACAGGAAAAAGTAGAGGCGCATCGACATACAAGAACTATTTTTTGGCACTTTATTATGGACATACTTGTTGAAGTAGACAAAAAAAGAAGAAAATAAGTGATGAAGCATATGCTACTCTACCATGCTACAATTAAGACAGACTTGTGCGGCTTGATTTCTGCAGCTTTTCAGACGTTCTGCCAAATTAGAGAAAGACACAGAGACCAACTATAGCTCCTTAATATTCTCTTGCTTCAACCTGATAGGACTTGTTTCGTCTAAACTAAAAGGAAAAAGGGTTAAATATATCTCTCTACTTTATTTTATCAGTTAATTTTATTCTCCGTTAGTGATTGTGAACAAATATATCCCTGTAGTCTTTAAACTTAACACTTTTATCTCTATTTGGATGGAAAACTCCAAATTCTCTTAAATTATCCGATTTCAAAAAAAATTACCCAATCCCTTCCCTAACCCGGCCCGACCTAGCCTTTAAACGCAGCCCAAAACTAAAACATAACGTAATGATTTAGTCGGTTAGTCCATCAAGCTTCACAAACCGTGCAAGCAACAAAATGCTTATGTAATACTATACATATATACATATAGTTATCAAAATAATAGACCAATTTCAGTCTAATTCACTTGAATTGCCAAGTTGGAACCTGGGACTAAAATCAATTACTTATACATCAACAATTCACAAAATATACGGACAATTACAGTCGATTTCCTCCTAGTGAACACCAAAAAGAGAAAGCAAAAACAAAACCTAAAGACTAAAAAGATGAGAACAAGAGAGAAGACACTAAACAGAGTTCACTATTTATATAAACAGAGAAGGCTTAATCTTGAAATTCAAGCTGCAAAAGTAAACTTGCTGTTCCAGATCCCAGGGAGCTAAAAAATACCATCTTTCTATACTAACTGATCTTTACTCTACAGAGAGCATTGAAATTAAGCACCTACTTGATGTATAATTAATAGCTGGGTCGGGTCTGGAAAGGAATTGGGTATATATATTATATATATATATATATATATATATTTTGAAATCGGGTAATTTAGTTATATATATATATATATATATATAATATATATTTGGGATTTTTCATCCAAATATAGGTATAAGTGTTAAGTTTGAATATACGGCTGAAATATATTTTTATAACACACACACACACACACACACACACACACACACACACACACACACACATATATATATATATATATATATATATATATGTTTAAATATATATTTATAAGTTAGGGTTATATATATATGACCTTATATACCATATATATATATAAGCATATATACATATATGCCTGTCCCAGTAAAATAATTACTCCTTTTGTTCTATTTTATGTAATAAAGTTACTATTTGAAAAGTTAACAAGTATGTTTTCAACCGTAATTTAAATAGATGTATATTATAAGTATATTCTCGTATATTTTAGGTATATTCTAACTTAATATAAAAAAATTGAACACAAGTAAATAGAAGAAAGCTCAATTATATTTTATTCATTCATGTACTTTTAAAAAATAACTTGCAAATAATACATGAGTTGCAAAGAAATAGTAGAATAATAAAATCAAAAAGTGTGATCATTTGGCTAATTAATTATATTATTCGGTGGAGATATCTTATAGTGTGTCCACTTTTATATAGTTTAATTCTCGTAATCCAATCGCGAATGCACACTAGTCGTATCAATTAAATAAGATAGGGAGTAGTATCTGCTAGATTACAACTAGCACACTTTCTAAGTAGTAACAAACAGTATTAGTTTTGAACAAAATTCCTCTCCCTAATCATATATAGAGAAGGAAGAAACTATCTCATTTTACTTCTTATAACATGGAATTTTTGGAGCAGAGTTTTCTAATGTGGTGGAGATAATATGCTATGAGACACCAGTTGTACAAGCTGGTTTGCCCGAGAGGTTAAGGGGGAAGACTTAAGATCTTCTGCACATAAGTGCGCATGGGTTCGAACCCCATAGCCAGCATTAACAAATTTACTCAATATTTGATTTTTGATTTTGCTAATCTTTAGGATGTCTCTTAGGAATTTCTTATGTTTTGATAACAAGATTGTGTAGAGTATCTCTGCATCTCAACCAGGGGATGTAGCTCAGATGGTAGAGCGCTCGCTTAGCATGCGAGAGGTACGGTGATCGATACCCCGCATCTCCATTCAATATGTTGTTATCTTTTAAATTGCATGTGGGGGAACGAAAGTACAAATTGCCGGACTAATTTCCAACAAAGTGGTTGGGGCAAATGCTGGCTGCTGAACTTTTGCACATCATATAATGTTGCCCTCCTGTTAATTGAAACATGAAATAGCTTATTTTCTTTCTTTGGCGTAAACAACTGTAATCTGAGGTTACTACCGTCCCTTTTATTATTACTGACCCTTCCTTGTTACTGCATATGATTATCCAGGACGAAGAAGCTAACATAATAAGAGGAAAAGCAGCCCACAAAGCCAAGTTACCACACATTGCAGATTAAGTTCCATACTCCCTTTTTTTGCATTTTCATTGAGCTAGAGTCCAGTAAATAACCTAAAACCACCAATTCAAAAGGTGTCGTAGCTCCTTTAATTTGCTTATTTACAAGTAGGTTGCATTACTTATACCACAGAAATCAGAAGCCTGTTTTTTGGGACATTAATGCCTTTGTGCATTTGTTAGTTTCCTGATGGCCAGTATCACCAACTATTGAACTTGCAGTTTTGCCAATGAAATGTGGCCTTTCTAAGACTACTAGTCATGGCTTCAACCTCAGTGCTGTTGCCAAGAAAAAGGAACAACCTAGGATCCTCAACTGATGGTACATTTATCAACAGTTCAACACATGCAATAGCCAGGATACATCTCATAGTGAAACAATCTATAATGAAGCATCATACATTAAGAGGCACAATTTTATCACCTCCACTTTCTGAAAAATGAAAGTGATGATGTATGAGAAAACTCCCAAAAGCAGCAATGATCTAACATTTGACCAAAACAGAACTGCCAATTGCTATTCAATTTATTCCAGAATTAACCAATAATGATCATCCAAATAACTGTGTGCTGTGGAATTAGTTGTTCAAGCTTTCATCTTATTAAAGAAGGGCAAAAGTATAGTTCCGAAGTTCAGAAACCTAAAGGGTCAAAATTGACTTAAGTTCTCATTACCGCCTCGGGAAAATGTGCCTTTTGACCCGTCATATAGAAAAAAACAAAAGAAAAAACTGAACTTCACGTAACAAGTCAAGTACATCACAAAGGAACCAGAGCAGCAACTAGAACCTATGGAATCTATTTGATGTCTCAATAGGACAATTATCCATTGGAAACCTCTTAGACCATCTACTCAGTAGCTTCCACATGTTTCGCAGTATCAACTTGTTTTAGCCTTTCAACTTCCTTCAGCCTTTCCAAAGCTGAAATGCGTCCATTCAGAGATTCATAGACATCATTCATCTGGAATAAAGAGGAGTGAATAGCATGTAGATAAGAGAAATAGCCCAGCTGAGGAAATATGCTTGAAGAAATTGTTCTTTCAGTCCATAATTGATTTATGACCAAGTTTTATTTAGCCTGTTGGAGTAGTATTGTATCTTTTCATCTTTCCAATTTCTGATATCATTTTCGAAACAGTTTCATGGCTCCTGTCATCTTTTGGCAGCAATACATAAGCTTTACATAAGGCTTAACAAAGGAACATGAAAGAGAGAATTCTTATCTTAATGTCTGTAAAAGAGGGCTTCAGTCACTTTTTGCAGCAACATTTCATAGACTAATGGAACATGATGAATGGTGATTTCATAGGTACAAAAATGATGCTGAAAAAAATGTCATCTTTATTCTATTAAATGTTAAAGAAAACAAGAGACTGGTGAATAAATCATTTGATACAAATTGCAGGATTTTAAGGGTCAAGCTACAGTTTAGTTGCAAGCACAGAAACTTACCCGCCCCCGATGTTCACACCAAATCAATGAATACAAGACAATTATCCATTATATAAGGACTTAACACTTAACAATGGTTAAGTGATATGTATCCTTACTTTAATTTGCATCTCTTAAAGTTAAATTGCTTCATGTGCAAACATTAGGTTCAAATTACCGTCTTTTACCATCACTTCTGCACTTATTTTGGGCATTAAACTTCCACAATGCTTATGACCACTGAAATGATCCTTACTAGACCTACTAGTGTTAGAAATGGAGAACAAGAAGAAAAAGAGGCGAGCTAAGAAGTTAAGAACTAGTAGCATTTAATTTTGCGGCAAAGGGAGATGAAATTGAGAAAACAAGCATAAAACTTCTAAATCATGTTATAAAAAATTTATCTGTACACTACCTGTTCAATTTTTTTTTTTTTTTGGTATCCTGTATGCAATCCAACACTAGTGGTTCTAAAGGAAAGTGGACAAAGGAAATTATTAAATGGTCACATTTGTCAAAAAAATAAACATGTAAATAAACGTCACATTTGTCCTATCCCTGTGGGCTTATACTGGGTATGTTGTTGTATTTTGTCCGGTCCCTGCTCTCGTCATTCTTTCCTCTTAAGTTCTAATTACCACTAGCTAACTCTGCATTTCCACTATTCAGCATCACCACTCTTCACCATAATAACTTGATGCAACTCCATACTGATCATACACCTTCTAGGCTTCTACTGAACCAGCCATAACGACTAATTTAATTTCCTGTTTGTTGTTGTTAGGATCCTAACTAAAATCTGTTGTAACCATGCTACTGAACCATCCAAGAATAGGCCTATTCACAAATCACAATTTTTTGTACTTGCCTCGAAGCACCACTATCTCCATCCCTCGGTAAACCAACTTAATGTGTTACTTGAAAAATTAAACCAAGCCACCAGTATCAAAACAGATAACTATTAAAGGAATAATCTATATTTCAGACTGTCTAACATAGCAAATAATAATCATGATGTACCATTCATGGTGATCTATTTTGTTGAAGTATGACGTTCTGACTTAAAAAATGAAAGCTACATTTTGCAGCAAGCTATATAAAATTTGTCTTATCGGAAACAACCTCTCTGCCTCCCAAGGTAAGGATAAGGTCTGGGTACACTCTACGCTCCCCAGCCCCACTCGTGCAATAACACTGGGTATCTCGTTGTTGTTGTTGTTGTATTGTCACTAAAAAGGGTGCTGGTTCACAAAGATTCCTCTAGCTACAATTTGAAGCCATCTAGGACCAATATGCTCCAGGCTACCATCTATCTTACATTAGGCTAGAACTAAATTCAGAACCCGTACGTCTTGCAAACACTAGAGAGGTTAACCAGAAAGCACTTAAAAGTTTAATATGTTAACTGGCAATTCTGCCAATAATTATTAGCATATCTTTTTTTGATAAAGCATATCTTTTTTTGATAAATAATTATTTAGCATATCTTAAAACCCTTGCAGAGATTTAGTTTCCGTAATTTCTTTCATTAAATCAAACACAATATATCATTTCCATAAAGCCCCAGGGCTTCGGTTTAGCAACAAATGCAATACACTGGACATTTTTAATCTAATCACTTACCTTGTCAAAAGAAAAATAACTAATTTGAAACTTGGTTAGTGAACTAAATATGCAATTTAAGAAGAGAAAGAGCAAAATTCCTCAGTTGTTAGAGAAAATAAAAATGATGTCGATCAATCACACTATAATCCCAGATCAACTATAGAAATCCTCGTTATCACTTTATTGAGGCTCATTTCATTACAAATAATGATTATTGAAGAATAAAGGAACCTGTTGAGAGAGAGATTGGTGGGCAATTTGGTAATCTTTGCGGAGAAGGTAGAGACCACCGGCTGATGCCACCGCAGCACCGGCGAAGAAGGCTGCAAATCTCACCCTTAACACGTATCCCATTTCACCTCTTTAGGAATTTGGTATTTAGGGAAATGAAAAGGAATTTGGTCTTTAATCTTTACCGTCCAGTACAGTCTTTTTCATAATACATAAAACTAACAAATACTATTCACTTTTACTATTTTAGAGTCAATTTAATTATTTTTTAAAGCAAAATAAAATTAGATTAATTCTTTTTAAAATTAAAATTTAGATATTTAGAAATATGCAAAAAATATTATAAATTATAATTCTTCTCATATTAATATAAAGAAGAATACATCTCAAAACAAAGGTAAAAGTCCATCTAATTTAATTCTCAAGAAACGAAATGTGACAGGTAAAGGTGAATGGGAGAGAACAATTAATAGGGAAAAAGGAAAATGACTATAAGGTGCGGAAGTAATCCATTACTCAAAATTAGTATAATTCAAGTTATATTAGTGACGAATCCCTATTAGACAAGTCCATTTGTTAATACTAATTATTTCAATTTCATCCGGATAAATAAAATTGAAGTTGAAAAACTAATTTGAAGAGTATTTCAAGTAAAAATAATACGAAATTTTATTTCTTACTCATAAAACTTCAATTTCAGCTAGAGATTTTGTCTGTTGAAATGGATTGATTTTTTTTTTTTTTTTTGCGTGGATTGTCATTCATTTGCGGTGGTCTTTTCTTTTTTTAACTTCATTAATTTGGTGGTCACAGTTTTAAGTTTTCGCAAATAGTAATATATCCTGTTGTGGATTCGAACCCCAGCTTAAGAAAAAAAAAAAAAAAAAGGAGACTTTAAAATAACATAATAAAGCGCAAAATTTGCAAATTCTGTCTTTAAGGCCCAAATTCTGCCTTAAGACAGAATAGAGCAAAAGTTAAAGACCCCATTTTGAGGGACAAAAATTAAAGACCACCCCAGCAAAGGGCAATCCCGCACCTTTGTAATTTGTGGGCTTTCAGGAGATACAGCCCACCATCTTGACCTTATGTCTTGGACTTGGACAGGTAAAGGCCCAGTTGAACAGGTCTTTCGCTTCTTCTTTACATTTCTTCTTGGGTCTTTAGTTTTTGTCCCTCAAAACTAATGTAACTTTTTCGCGGGGCATAAGTTTTATATTTTTACATCATAATTAATATTCACAAGTTATATCACACACCTTAAATAACCTATGCTCCGCTAAACATAATTTCCATTGCTAAGGACAAAAATTAAAGACCAGCCCATTTGAAGAGCAAACCGTGCAATTTCCTATTTCATCTCCAACCAAAATTACTATAGTAGTTTCAAATGAAAAGAAAAAAGGGAAGCTTACTATATATTCTTCTTCATTATTGAAGAGGGGATAAAATAATGTAGCAAATGCAAGTTCAGAAAGAGAGAAAACTTAGATAAACAAGAACAAGAATGAATTTTTGATAAACAATTTCACGTTACACATGGCAGTTGGAACTCCATTAATACAAGTCAGCAAGTAGTTGACTTTATATAGTATAGTACTATTATCTTCTATACATTAAGGAGGCTCTCCACCCAACAGCCAACCACTTCGGTTTTTTCCTTTTTGGTTCACTCTAGCTTTGAAGATTCATGGAATGATGCTAGTTATGGTTAATGTTTATACGCTAACTAAAAATGAAGTATGAACCATCAAGTTTATAATATTTGACTGAGATGAATTTAAATGGAGTAACATATATAATATTCACATAACCGATCCTAACTTGCTTGGGACCGAGGCATAATTATTGTTGTTATAACTAATTCCGAAGCACGTATAACTATCTATGATAAGCATTGATTGATTAGAATCCTTACAGATTTTTGTCGTATGGGTTGAAGTATAATCAATATACTATCATATACAAAGGAGTTGGTGATGATATTACATGTTCTAGCAGGACCATCCTAGATTATGCACAAATCTTTAACAAGACATTGATCATCTAAGGGATAACCTGAATGCACGTAATTCGCTTCTCTTTAATTAGAAGGTATAAAAATAGGTGCACTTACCTTCACCTAGTTTTTTTCTTTTTAATGACTTATAGTTCATGAGCTCTTTTGAATGAACAATTATCCCCTGGATTGTACATAAAATTTGTGTTTGTTTATTTGCTTAAAGCATGAATAATCATCACAATATATATATATATATATATATATATATATATATATATATATATATATATATATATATATATATATATATATATATACACACACACACACCCCAATCCGATGGATTTTTTTTTTATTTTTAATCATTGTTAAATCACATTAATAATGTAAAAGATTTGGGACACTAGCTAAGTGCATAGTTCCATTAAAGCAACTTCCCATTGAGCCCACAACAGAATGGCACCAAATGGTGGGAGAAAACCAGCTCAATATTGTTCATAGCTTAGCTCATCGATTCTTGAATTAACTAAACATGAGTTAATTACTATATAAAATAAAAGAATTGTGTTGTTTGGAGTAGTCAAAACTGGGCAGAGGGACATGAGATCCTGATAAGGTATCCTCCCTTGGGACTGGCCAATTGTTCATCACTGCATGCATTGGCTTTAGCATTGGCAACCTCCAACAGCTCATCAATCTTCACTCTCAATTTCTTATCTAAAATTCCCCAACTATTCTATTCAATGCCTTCCTCCTTCATTTAATACACTTATTCAATATCCTTTATTTTTTATCAATCCGTATAATGTTATTGTTATATTATGCTCTGGGATGTCAAAAGCTGCGTTCTCTTTCAATCATTTTTTCCTCTTCAGAGACATTTTAAAATGTTTGATCCTCTTAAAACAATCAAGTGGACAATGTTGTTACGTTGTACGTATTAATTAGCTAGCTGCATGCAGTGTTGCGATAGTATTGATGGTCCAAGCTAGCTAGTTCTTGCAGGAGAAAACAAGAACCAAAAACCCTTTCTAATTTCTGATACGTTTCTTGGGAAGTGGCGTAAAATTGATCAATTTAATTCATACGAGAGTTGACTTCTTACCATTTTCATCATTATTATTATGCCGAAGCTCTTGCCTTTTGACCTCTCACTCTAGCTCATATCTGCATTTATTTCTGTGCGTCGTCCTTTTTTTTTTCCCTTTTGGGGAGAGGGGCGGGAAAATTAAGAATTCAGACTAGTGGAGTAATTTGTCATCTTATTAAGCAGCAACACATAGAGTTAAATATGAACTTGACATTATTTAATTCATTGTTCAATACAGAGGAACCATAACGGCGAAGCTGCCGGAGGAATTGATAAGAGAAATTAAATCAGGTCATTATTGAGCAACCCCAACATAATTAGCTGCTGTGAGATGTTATGCTAACAAGACGCAATTTTTTCCCGATCATAAGCAAATCACTGTGCTTGCATGCAAATCATCGGAAGCGGCTCCCCTAACCAAAACACCTCCTAAATCATGTTCATTTATTCAAAAATACACTTTTCTTCATTTATTCAAAAATACACTTTTCTTGAAAAAAAACCCTCTATAATTGTCACGCCCCGAACCATGGCCTGGGCGCAACATGGCACTCGGGCCTTGCTTGCATGTGTCCGAGCGAACCTCATGGCTTGCTTGTCAACATGGGCATCAAAACAACATAATCTATATGATGCAATTTAAATGAATCATAAAAACGTAATTGCGGAATAAAGTCTTGAAGTAATCTCATAGCATGAAAAATCATGAAAAACGTAATAGTCTGCAATCATAAAAGCACAACTGACTCCGTGAACTAACATCTGTCTATGAAACCTCTAAAACATGTCTGAATACTAACTACCAGGACATGGCCCTGGACTACCATAAACTGAATACTAGTGCAGACTCCATGTTGAACCCGAGAGAAGTGGGCTCACCAATAAGTGATCGATAATCGAGGTGATCCTACTCGCGTGTGTATGCTCCCGAAAACTAGTATCCGCATCGTGAAGTCAGGTGCCCCGGCAAAAAGGTACTTTAGTACATGGTGAATAGTACTAGTATGTAAAACCTGCTGAAATGAAGAACATGGCACAATATAGGTATAGGACATGAACTGAAACTGAATATAACCTGAACATGAGCATGAAACGTGAGTAAAGTCTGAAAACAGTAAATCAATGGAAATACATGTATATATATAACTGCTTGTAACGTGGGGAATGCTATAGTATAACCGACAACATGATCTGGTACTTGCGTCCTACCAGCAAAACACTCACACCTTGCCAGGGATATGAGATTTAAATAATAATAAGCATGTAAGGATCCAAACTGCATAATGAAAGTGTTGCCTCATTGCTGGCAACCCTTATCCTACGGTGGCTATGTAGTTTCAGGCTTTACTGAGCCTTTTTGGTTAACTAAGCAAATCCCAAAACATGTGAATTATCATGATAGCTTCTGAGATCATGGTTTCATGAGATCATGGTTCTTGATAATAATAATAATAATAATAATAATAATAATAATAATAATAATAATAATAATAATAATAATAATAATAATAATAATAATAAATAATAATAATAATAATAATAATAATAATAATAATAAAATAATAATCATCATCATCATAAATACGTATATAATTAACTTGAAAACATGCTTGTAACTTGCTAGATAAAATCATGAAGCTTCATATAAACATACTGAGAACACATGAGGAAGAATTCATGATTCATGGATTAAGCTAGGGTTCCTAATAATCGTAATGGAAGATTAGGAATACAACAAAGAATATAGATACAAAATTCATGTTCATGAATGCATAAATATGGGCTACCAATATGTTGGGTTTAATGCCTTAGGATTTGAACTTCATGGATATCAAGAAATGGAGCATGGGAAGAACGTAGAGATTCCCACATGTGGATAGAAGTTCTACATACCTTGGTAAAGTTTCAAACTTGAAACAATTCCCTAGGGTTTAGACCTTGAGTCTTGAGTTTGGGTTTTTTTCTTGGAAACCCTAGATTAGGAACAATGATTTCTTGCTTATATTATAAGAGTATATGTTAGAATTGATTTGGAAGGGTTTGGATTAACTTACCTTGATGTTTTGGATTGTTGCCAGGGCTTGGAATTGTGCATAATGAAATAAAAAAACTGAAGGCTTGAATTTATACAAAAGTAAGGCGAAAAATTATATGGACAATTATACGGTCCGTATAATATGACCATATTTTATCATGGCGCAAAACATAATGTCGAGTTGAAATTTCATGAAATATGGACGAATTATACGGTCCGTATAAAATTATATGGACCGTATAACTGATTGTATAACATGACCAAATGAGCGGATTACTTCCGTAATCCTTCAAAAAATGGCCATAACTTTTTGTACGTATGTCCCATTGAACCCCCATAATATACCGTTGAAAAGGTATTTCAAAGGGCTACAACTTTCATTTAGGAAGCTTTCCGAAATTCCTAATTAATAAAGGGGTTATGGTCATTGGAAGTAAGACCTTCCACAAACTCACTTGCAAACATGCCCCGTAGAGTGGCTTCCAACTTTGCTTTGCCCAAAGACGTTTCTTATGACTTGATTAGTTTTCAAAACACCTCCTATAACCCTCATATTGGTTCCATTATATTATCATCTTACGAGTCAAACCTTCACCCGAAGCTACGAGGTGTTACAATAATACCATCATCTTATATACATAAACTGTGATGGTATCATGGAGGACTGTAGTCCTTCAATGAGACAATCCTCAGGACCATGGTACCATCGTGGTGTATAAATATACTGAGATGGTATCATGGAGGACTGCTTCAGTCCTTCTCTTAGTCCTCCATGATAGCATGATATATAAATCTACTGCAATGATATCATGAAGGAAGGGTTTTGGACGAGGGGGTGCGTCAGGCAAATAGTTTTGGGCGGTTCGGTAAGAAGCGAATTAGTTTAGGAGGGGCATGAGATGGGTAATTATTTTATATTTTAGGGGTATTTGATTTTGTTTTCCCTAAATTCTGTCCTCGTTACCTTATTTTATATGTGCATTTACAAGTCATAGGACTGTTTTTTTTCTATTCATCCGACAAAATTAACCGGACATATTTAAATAGTGTACTCGAAGAAGACATTTGTGCAAGTGGGGAGTGGGTAACATATGTGCATTTACAAGTAATAGGACTATTTTTTTCCTATTTGCAGACAAATCCATCCGACAAAATTAACGGGAGATGTTTAAATAGTGTACTCGAAGAAGACATCAAGTGGGGAGAAATGGATAAATAGTCACTTAGCCTTTTGAACCGCTAATCAAGTTTTAGGCAATGGTTTAACGTAAACTAAAATATAACCCTCTTTTTAATAAAATAACATCCTTTGCATGATCAGTATCATAGACTAACACACGAAAATCTTTAAAACTTTGGATGTAACCCCACTGACTTGGAATTGGAGTATAGTAATTTCAGAAAAAGTATCTGAATTTAGAACTGATATGTTTTGATGTTTGAACTATGCAGTTCAAACACCAGGAAATTAACGTTTATGGAGTCTTAACTTTTACCATTTCAAATTCAAAGAACTTTTCATGGAGTCTAAGTTCACTATAATAAGTTCGAACCTCAGAATTTTTACAAAATGTCATAACAATTTGTTGCAGTTTGAACCGTCCTTGCTATAAAAAAAAAATTCCAGACGAAGTTTACCTATTTCACTATTGTTATGCCTATTTTTAAAACTTATATATGATATTATAAGGTTACCATGAATGAAATAATTATTTAACAATATTTCACTTATAATACATATTTCAAACTCAATGAAAAATATCTAAAGTTTCAAACTCCATGAATATTTTTAGGGTTTGATTCGGTGCGGAGTTGTTCCTTGCTTTAGGTAGAGGTATTTTTTTCCAAACATCAGACCTAAAGTAACTTAATAAGTTATCATTTTTCAAATTACATTTTAAGCGATGGCTAAATATTATCAGGCGGTGGAAAAAAAAGATTATGTAGGCTAAGAATTGTGCAAATGGCCCATTTTGGTATGCAAATCTGCAATAGCTGAGTAGCACCGACCTACTGTTATAAGGCTTTTGAGTAAAACTTTGCAGGATTAATAATAGGAGTTAGATGAATATCTATTCTCATAAATTACCTGATTATATCACATCCCATATCTCTAATTTGGTGTTATTAAGACATGGAGTATCAGACAACAAAACTTTCGTGAAAGTTACTTATTCTGAGATAGACCTAGTCATAAATAACATCTCGACATCAGAGACAATCCACAATTTGTACAATAAATATGGCGAAGATTTTTTAGTTTGTGCTTTAAACATGAGTGATTACTGATGTTACAAGCACCGAAAGATTAGACAAGCGCAAAAAGATGGTGAAAATTTAACAAGACACATGATTGATCAATGATCACTCACCACCTAGAAACAAAGAAAAGGAAAATTCAACAAAGTCCTAATCCACAAGTTTGGTATGATTATTATAAAGAAAAGAGGTGTAGCAAACATCGCACTCGCTATAGTTATTAGCCGTTTGTCCATAGATTTTGCTTCAGTATTTTGAAATAATATTTGGAGATTATTTTAACTTTAGTGTTTGTTATCAAATAAGATTATTATTTCAACTTTAGACTTGAAATATGAAAAATAAATTTTAGAAGTTCTTCATGTTTTTACTCACAAAATTTGACTCTATTTCTCATGTTCAAATACAATTCCAATTTCTAATATTCCTTTTAAAAGTAATTTCCGATACTACTTTTCTTTTTCAAATATCAGCCAACAATGCATGTCCAAACGTTTACTAACAGTCGCTGTACCTTTATAGCTAGTAAGCTATGCACAAGCATTGTTGCAGAATGGCAGAATGCAGACCACATGGTTATGCAGAAAAATACTTCGCATTTCCATAAGTTTTGGATAATTCACACCCACAGTTCACCTGCACCTATTTCGTTCAAGTTTTTTTTTTTTTTTTTTTTTTTTTTTTTTTGCTATACGACAAGTGTAATTTCAAGAGTGGCAAAATCTGAATTTGTATAATTTCAAGAATTGGAAAATTTTCGAATTAGAGAAAGCTGTTGATATTTGTTACATTAGCATGTGATACTAGGACGAAAACAGAAGAAGAATGATTATAATTGGGCATTTTTGCACCTTCATTAGATTATCCACTTCACAAAAGCTTATACTCCCTATGTTTCAATTTATGTGAACATATTAATATTTAGGAGTCTACGAGGTGGTTTTTTTACCACATTTTTCTTACATTTTTTAAATTATTTGAATTATAAATTATCATGAGTTATAGCACTTTTTATGTAATTTCTAAATATATAAATTTTATTTACAAACTTGAAAATTCTATGTCCAAATTTACGGTCAAAGTTATAAAGTTTGACCCTCGTATTCCGAAAAGGTTCACATAAATTATAACAATTTGAGATCATTGGCTACCACTAGATTTCATTCTATTTTGCAGGTTAAATTCGCAAATACGTACAGTTTGTGAGATTACTAAATTGTTTGCACCAGTCTTTACTTTTTGTTCTTTTTGTTGCCTCTTATTCGCAAATTTGTACGGTTTGTGATTGACTCTTACGGGAGGTACAGTAAGCCAATGTATCACTGCGTTTGGTGGCTACCTAGATGCTGTGCGACTAAAGTGTTCATCACATATAGAGTTGTAAACTATCAAAGGCTTCAGTACTGATAAAAGAATTTTTATTTTTATTTTGCAAAGAGTTACTAGGACTAGAAAAAATTTCATGGTATTCTAAAATGCTAATCTATTGTGTAAGCTAATAGGAACTAGTCCTCTCATCTCGTTTTTTTATTTATGTAAAAAGAATCAGTTGTCACCTTCTGAGGTAAACCGCACACCAAAAAATCTTTCCCCTCCAACTAAGTTTCATATGGGTTATCATGTTGTGAGTTTATCTGGAGATTTACTATGTGCCGAGTATAGCCAACGAAGACATTGACCACTACTTAAAAATCTCCATTTTTCCACTGATTTCCTACTGAAAAATATTCAGTGGCTATTTCCCACTGAATGTCGGTGAGAAAAATTGAAATAGTAGTGTTTTCACAAGGAAAAATTATAAAGTTTTTCAAAGATTTTAATGGGAACCTATTTCCCACCATGCGTTTTCCTGTGAACTAATTCGGGGGAATGAGTGGGAAAATTATATTTTATAAAGACAAATTTCTCACTGAATGTCGGTGAAAAAACATTATGTTTCTAGCAGTGGACTAGCATCTGCTTCACCATCTACTAATAAAGGTAGTAAACGGAGCCCCACCATTATTTCACCATCTCTTCGTTCTGCCGAACATTTGGCTCAAATACTAAATTGATTAAATCAAACCAAAAATACTCAAATACTAATTGATTAAACCAATCCAAAAATACTCATAACATGATTGTGACGTTGTTCACTATAAGACGAGCCCACACATTTTCCCGCCAAAAACCTCGCACCATTAAAAATATTTGTACACCTTTATATATGAATTACTTTTTTCACCCCTATCAATACGAGACTTTGTTAACCCATCCAATTCTGCCAAATTAAAGTACGACCAAATATATCGCTAGGCTGTGATCAACTAAGATATATTAGTGGTGCTATTATCACACCCGTTTTTAGGGGTGAGCATGGTATGGTATTTGAAACTTTCGTACGGTAATTTCGATTTCTAAAAATACTAGACTATTACCGTACCAAATTAATTCTGTATGGTTCGGTATTTCAAAGTTTGGTTTCGGTATTTTACGGTACGGTAAATCGGTACCATAGTTTGTCCAACTTCGACTTACATATGCTCATATCGTGGAGAATTATGACTTCCGCTACTTAAGAAACGTCTCATTATTATGTACTAAACACCTTACACATGTAAAATATTCAAAGAAAGTACAAGCAATTCCCTTCTTAAATCAATTACACAAAAAAGACATTTAAATCAAGATAGAATAGTCAAAGTTCCAACGTTTAAACAATTAGTGTTCTAATAATACTAGTTTATATATTTGTTAGTATTATAACACTAAGATATATGAATTATATATGTAATTATATGCTTCGGTATGGTATTCGGTATTTCGGTATTTTCTTTATGAATACCGAATACCGTACCGAATACCAAATTTTTTAAAAATGCATACCAAATACGGTACCAAATACCATAATACCGAAATCGCGGTATAAAAATTTCGATTTCGATCTGGTAATAGGTATCTACCATACCATACTCACCCCTACCCGTTTCCTCTAAGAATGAAATAAGAAAGGCGAGAGACAAATGCGAAGAAAAAAAGGAAAGAAAGGAAAAAAAATGAAGAAAAAGTCTCACTACCTACGGTTCAGCCTCACGTTATATCATTTAATGGTTCGCTCCTTTTTCTTTAGCTTCGTGGTGCATCCATACATCTCACGTGATCTCTAAAAATTATTTAAGGACCAGCGAATGACGAATTAACACCATACATTTGGAATGTAATTTGGCACAATTAATACGTTATTAGGGATCAAATTACATGTCGAATATATACAAATCGAGGATCAAAAATGTGATTTACTACTATTATTTTGTTGAGTCACACATCAGGGCTTGGATTATCTGTCTTTTTATATAATCTTGGTCAACAATCACCTCTTGAGCTAACTTTTTGAGTTGAGCACGCTAACCGTAAAGTCTAATTTCTTTATAATATTTCCACGAGGGTCCAACCATTTAAAAGATAAAGAAGAAAGATACATAAAATAATTTAATTGAACAAGTCAACACTGTTGGAAGAAGATATAGTGAAGTGCATTTAAAGGAGGAGAGTCGGTGGTGAGGTGGGGTTGGCTCAGTAGTTTGTAGGTGATGGGTGGTCATGGGTAATAAATACAGGAATGCCTTGAGGGCTCCTTCATTTGAAATATTTTTTACTCACATTAATTATTCTTTTCACTACTTTGGCCTTGCCTTTTAGTGATGTATGAAGCACGATACCTTCCAATTTGTGACATAAAAAGTTGAAAATTTTCATTTATCTCCTCCAAACATCAGCTTGTCCCTCTAAAATGTGAAAATTGCATCCATAACTATTCAATGCAGAATATTTGCGAGCTCAGCATCACTACAATATCACTTGTATACATCAGTTTACTACAAATTGCATCTGAACGAACTAGATTCACGATATCAGAAATTAAAATTTAGGCTTCTCTCCCTTTCACACAGAGATTAATCCGGAATTTTAATAGAGTGAGGGTGGATTACAGTTTGAGGTAATGAACAATGGATGCACTCGCAATTACTGTAAAAGGTTATGCGACCAACTGTAAAAGAACAAAAAAAAAAAAAAAAGAGAGAATAATAATACTAATCGTGCATATTCCGACTATAGTAATAAATTAGTAAAAAAAAAATATGACAGAAAATATTAGTTGTCATATATCAAGCACGAGCATAATCAGTTGAAATATTAAAGAGAACACTCCATCTCCATTAAAGCTAAACGAAAGGCCTTGCAAAAACACCAAAACATTGGTTGGAATGTCTCCACTGAATAATATCTCTGTATTCTCAGTTTTTTGAAAAGGAAAAATGAGTTAAATAGTAACTAGTTTCCATTGTTTTTTTTCTTTTTTCTTTTTCTTTTCACCACTCGGATTTTCTGAAATTTGAATACTGAATAATTTATCAAGAGTTAAATAATTTGGTCATGCATGCTGGAAAAGTTTCGAAAACTTTCTAGCATTTAAGATACGTAAAATCTTATGGTATGCTATATTCAATTTGCTACATTAAATCCTATTGTCAGAAATTAGAAATGAAGTAGGGTCAAATCACGTCTTACGTGTGTAGCGAAAATAAATTTATGCTACATTCTATATGATTCATGAACTGTTTATAAGATTATTTTGTGCTTGCCCTTAGATAACATGTGAGCACTTTGATGGGTAAGAGAAGCTCAAAAGTTAATATAATTATCACAACAAAGGGAATGTAATTTTTTCTAGAAGCATTTTATTTCATTCTATCTAACAAACAAAATTCCAGCAACTCATATATCCCAAATATTACAGACTCTTAGGTAGTAACTTTAAGTTAGAGAGGAACAAAAACCGGTTTTTTTTAATATTATATATGCCGGTCAAGTGGTTGCGTTTAACCAAAAAATTAGCTATAAATAGGAAGCTAAATGGAGTACTATGGAGTATAACAAGGGTTGAGGAAAATAATAAAAGTTTACCAAGAGGTTCAACCACCAACAAACTTTTTTCTTCTTCTTAATTTAGTCTTCCGGCAATATTTTTAATGTAACAATGAATTCTCATTGATCTGTTACCAGTAATTACGTGTCTACATCCCCAGTCTCTTTATTTATCCATCTTCTTCTTCTCTCCCACCAAATTTGGAAGAAAAAAAGAAGTAGCCTTTCTCACACGCTTTCCTCAACTCACCCTCATTATCTTCATTTTCATGAGCCATTTGTAGATAATCTTAAAGCTAATATATTAGAAAAGACACGAAAAAGCAAAGGATTTTAGTGGCATTGGCACTTGGGTGCCTTGCCATTGTAAAAAAAAAAAAAAAAACACAATCTTTTTTGTGAATCTTGCCACTCCATTCTTTAGTACTCTTGGCAAAGCTAAAACAGAATCCTCTGTTTTGTGTTTGCGGTGGTGATCAAACTTCAGAAAAAATTCATGGCCGCAATTAAAGAAAATGCTAGATCAAGCCTTCTACTAGTAGGCAGAGTGATGAATGAAGCCATCAGCTTCCTAGTCTTCACTATACTCGACATTCTTGATTTTATCCTCTGTTACACTTACAAAGTAATCGATTTCATAATCGAAGCAGAGTGGAAGCCATGTTACTGCTCGTCAACCAAAGAGGCAATAACGAGCA
This sequence comes from Lycium ferocissimum, assembly GCF_029784015.1. Taxonomy (NCBI): domain Eukaryota; kingdom Viridiplantae; phylum Streptophyta; class Magnoliopsida; order Solanales; family Solanaceae; genus Lycium; species Lycium ferocissimum. The sequence goes on along the minus strand of NC_081350.1, from coordinate 39,448,290 downwards.
GTGGCTCAATCTTGGTCTCTGAACAAGGAGAGTCCAAGATTGTGTGTCTGACTTCTTCCAGCAAACTGCATCTCGAAGAAATTTCAGACACACTCTACACTCGGCCATCATTGGTGGCCGAAGTGTCAAAGTCAACGGTCAATGAGCTGAAACGCCGCAAAGTGGACAATGGCGCTGTTATACAACAGTCATGTGAGAAGTTGAAAAATGGAAGTGTCCGTTCAACTTTCTCTGTTAATTCCACCATTGTAGAAATGCTCCAAGGAAAAATGGGTGGCCATAAATCTCATGATCTTACTCCTCGATGGTCGGATTGTGATTGTGATACTTGTCATTCTTGGTCATCTTCTAGCAAAGATTCACTTTTTGTCAAAGTTGATGGTGCCAAAGGTATAACAAATAGGAGTACTACTAAGTTAAACAATTTCTCTTTCTTTTCTTCATGTTCTTGATTTGTTTTTAGTTTTTAACACATTTTGAATATAACCAGAGAACGTGCAAGAAGATGTAATCTTCATTCATGGGTTCATTTCATCATCAGCATTTTGGACAGAGACACTATTTCCAAACTTTTCAAAGGCAGCAAAATCAAAGTACCGGTTTTTTGCAGTGGATCTGCTAGGATTTGGAAGGAGTCCAAAGCCAAGTGATTCACTATACACCATAAGAGAGCATCTAGACATGATTGAAAAATCGGTTTTAGAGCCACACAAAGTGAAATCTTTCCACATTGTGGCACATTCTTTAGGGTGCATTTTGGCTCTAGCACTAGCTGTAAAGTATCCTGGCTCAGTCAAATCCCTCACTTTAATTGCACCGGTAAGGAGCTAGCAGTTTTGAACATGAACCAATTAATTAGTAGTATACCATAAGTTGTTTTATTTTCTTTTTGATGACACATTTATTATGACAGCCATATTTTCCAACACCAAAGGGAGAACAAGCCACGCAGTATATGATGAGAAGAGTAGCGCCAAGGCGCGTGTGGCCACCAATAGCTTTTGGTTCGTCAATTGCATGTTGGTATGAACACATTGGCAGAACCATTTGCCTTGTCATATGCAAGAACCACCGTTTGTGGGAGTTTCTTACCAAACTTGTTACCAGAAACAGGTCTGTTTTTAAAAACATTTTCCTACCAACATTAACTTTTTTGCTCTATGTCCTCCTATCTACTTTGATTACGTTTAATTGTCAAAACTACCCCAATTAGCTAGGAATTTATGGGGTCTAAATGCATTATATGGGCACAAACTGGTCAATCTCTTCCTTATCATTTTGATGTTAAGAGTAAAGGAATTGGAGGCACAAGAATTTAGCATCATTAGGGCTGTACTAACTTGTATTTAGGGACCAGTTGATTTGGTCCTTAATTGTCTTAGGGACCAGTTTATGTGAATTATGATACTGGTAGTGCTACATATTAATTCTTAGACTACATGTTGAGCTAGGAATCATTAGGCGAACAAATAAATTTATTTGGTGTTGTGCTCCTCTTAGTGACATCATACTAATTAAACTTCCCAAAATCTTGACACTTCTTTGTCATAATCCCTTGACTATACTTCCCAATTTTTCCTGGTCCACCTTATTTCTTTTTCCTTTTTAGATAAATTGAATGATGAGTTTCTTGGATCGCCTCATTTAATTTAGGCACATGGTTCACCTAGTAGCTTTGTGTTTAGTTCTTTTTAGGTTTTATGGTTGAGATATGCAAAGACCTATGCATCCCAAAAGTAAAATTACATTATTTTCAAAAATAAATCCATATTAAAATTTCCCTAATGAAGAGAAATATAAAGATATTATCTTTTGTCTCCTTAAAGAAAAATCTATTAAGTTTAATTTTGATTAGTTATTTACCAATTAGGCAAGTGGAGGATTAAAGAGATTTCAGTTCCAACAGAGAGATAGTAAAGGTGCCTTCATTACTCAACGGGGCCCTTCATGAATTTTGCTGTAATAAATGTTTGTGCCTCAGAGATCTAGTCTAGTGAAAAAGATAACAATGGGAAACTCTTTTCGTTAACTCAAACAACGACCCACCAACTGCATCTACTGCTCCAAATTTTTTCCTGTTCTTCTTTTTTATTTTTCCTTAACTTTTTGCATATCGTTTTATGGCATTGTTTCTTCGTCAATGCCATTTCTTTAACGTCATTCATGGGCTTGTCTTGCAATTTTTAAGTGGGGGTTATATATCGTCGTATTCTCTCATAATTACTGGTAGATTTTTTTTATTACAATTACTCATGAGTTTGTGCACGACTCATGAGTTGCAGTTGACTCTCGACCAAATAATAACGTAGAAAGACTGGAAATTAAAGAACAATGAGTACATAAAGTTGGTAAAAAAAGACTAAATTCTTAAAAGGACGAAACGTATACATTGAGGTCAAATGTTGTTGAGAAATTACTAGACAAGGTCAACCACTTGTGTATCTATTCCAAAACCAGAAGTCAATTATAATTAACTCATTTTCTTCTGTCACAAGATTATTTTTCTTCTTAATCTTCTTCTTGTAGCGTGGATGCATGTTTAGTCATCATTTTAGTTAAAAAAAAAAAAAAATTACTCCACTTATATACCGACGGTCCGCGTACTAGCAGTGTAGTTCGAGGTCGAAAAAAACAACAAAAGCTAAATATTAAAAATAATGTTGTTAGCAGGGATCAAACCTAGGACACTAGAGACAATTCTGAACACCCTGGACGCTGTAGCCTAACCTTTTGCATTTGTTTAGGATTCAAAAATTAATATATATATATATATATATACACAAAAAATCTACCCTATATATACACTATAATTTTTTGCCGAGGGTGTTCAACACCCTGCCACCCACGTAGATCCGGCCCTGATGTTATGTAGGTCACCTATGCTAGCTTATATTTAATATTTCATTTGTTCTAGTTTATATGTTGTATTTTCTTTTTTTAGTTTGTCTCAAAAAAAACGTCACTTCATTATTGGGAAACAATTCAACTCTAAACTTCTTGTTTTACTCTACTGAAATAATTAATAGCCAAACAAAAGTTTATGAGTTGTTTTAGACCACAAAGTTCAAAGTCTTTTTTTCTTAAACTCCATGCATAGTCAAATACCTCTACATAAATTGAAACTGAGGAAGTCGAAAATATATGTAAATGACCTGAATAGCGTGAATTTATTTATATAATCAGTGTATAAAAGTTAAATACTTGAGCAAAATTTAACCGAATGCTGTTGATACAGGATTAAGACATACTTAATAGAGGGATTTTGCTGCCACACACACAACGCAGCATGGCATACACTACACAACATCATATGTGGTACTGCTGGAAAAATAGAAGGATACTTGGACATGGTGAGAAACAGGCTAAAATGTGAAGTCACGGTGTTCCACGGCAAAGATGATGAACTTATTCCAGTTGAATGCAGCTACAATGTACAGTCAAGAATTCCTCGTGCACACGTTAAGGTGGTTGAGAACAAAGATCACATCACCATTGTTGTTGGCAGACAGAGAGCATTCGCCAGAGAACTTGAGCAAATTTGGAAAAATTCAACAAATTGATATTATCCCACGACTTGTTTGATATGAAGAAGTTCAAGCTAAGCCATGTGAATTCTCCACAATCATTTTTATTTCCACAAGTAAAAAAAAAAAAAAAAAAAAAAAGCTTTTATCCTATAAACCTAAATTTGGACAAAATGAAAGTCTGATTGAGCTAGTTTTTGTTTTTATTTTTATTTTTTATCCGTATTTTCTTTGTCGATTTGTATGTCGAAATGCAGCTGCATATTCAGATGTAGTCTAGTTTATATATCAGCAAGAAAAAGTAATATGGGATGTGAAAATGTTTCTAATCTTTTTTTTCTTTCTTTCTTTTTTTTAAATTTTTTTTTATAATCTACGATTTTATAAGGGCAATGAATTAATAGTCGAAAGCTTTATATTTACTTATTCCTTCACTTTTACTCATATTACACATTGTAGATTGTTTATTCAAGTCATTTGCACAAGGATGCACTTATACTATATATAATAATCTTTTTATACCATCAGTGTAATTTAATATCTTATAACATGTTACCTATCATTTGTTTGATTTCTCTGTTACTGATCAATGTTATTAAATATAATTAATGTATGTAATTATATCTAATTACTACTTTTTAAGTGACATGATTGTGTAAATTTTCTTTTACACCGTTAGTACACATAATTTAAACTGTTTACAATAATTACATTGCATTAGTCCCCGTCCTGTTTAAGACTATGATAAACGACTGAATTCAATTTATAAAAGCCAATTAAATTAATTAACATTTCATTTCAAAGACTAACTAATCTTACTTTAAAAATTAAAGCTCCAGAGATATGTTAATCAACAATCATGGGAAACACGAAGTAGTGTTTTATAGTAATATTCTGAATGAAACGTTATATGTTCTACTCAATATGCATGTAGCATCAATTATGCCCCAAATAATACTAGATTAGGCATTTGTCTAACAAAATCAAAAAGGGTTTTATTAGGAGAAAATAACAAAATGATCTAAATGTCACTTTATTATAGACAGTAACCATTCCATGATTGTTGAGAAAATTGAATGCCAACCATAAATTACAGAGAGGGGAACATAGACAATACAAGTGTCAGATTGGAGTCCACCTGTCAGCTATTAAACTAATGAATTTAAATTAGTGGACCAAAGTGTCACTAATAATTAGTGTAGGGACTGATCAGATGGCTGAGAGATTCTGCTTATTGGCAGACCAGTGTAGCCACCAAAAATCAAGAGAATCCAACTAGTACTTCTTAATTTCAAAGGGGCAAATTAAAGCAAAATTAAAGAGTCCTCAACATTGACCGTTGGTGATTGGGTGCATTCATTGTTCAGAAAATTTCGAACACGATTTTCTAAAATGTACACTACTATTATTGCATGTTATCTTCACTTGATAATGAATTCTCCCTTTGGTCAGAATTTTTTTCCAAAATAAGCCATTATTTCAGCCAATTTATCAAAATAATACATTCTTTTAAGAATTTACAGTAGAATAAATGTATTCAAGTAAAGAACTCATTAGGCATTGTATTATTCAAAAAATTCAAAAGTGCAAAAAGTTAATGATTAACGGTGTTAAAGGGTAATTCGTTATTGTGTGTAACGTTTTATGGTTACTTTGAGTAACGACTCTAAAGAATATAAAAGCTGACATTGATTGATTTTAAAGTCGTAACTCAGAGTTACAACTTTGGGCTAAAATGTAACTGACAGTAAAGTTTCTACAGAATCCAGGCACGGGCAGTCAAATCCTGCAAAGAATTCTGCAAATTGCATACCCTTCTAATTGATGTACCTATAAAACGTTACCGACAATACTGATTACCCTTAAAAAAAAGTACTGATTAGGATTAAAAAAGTATTGATTAGCCTTACCAAAAAAGTACTGATTAGCTAAATAAAATAACAGTTTTTTCAGTTTCAAAACAACACTAGCAGTGAGAAACTATATGACTAGAAGTTGGTTAATTCTCCCTTTCTTATACATTTTAAAGTGCAAGATGGTTAAGAACCAAAAGAAATTAAAGATACAATGTCTTAAGTTTACGATAATAACTACTAGTAATTAAGACATATATCACGGTCTTTTCATAAATGAAAATTAAGAAGCAATCATCTTTCATATCTACTACTTAACGACAAATACTCCATTTTCTAGAAGCAAAACAACAGCTAATAATGGTGTCCATCAAGCTTTAGACTAAGAGACCTTAGTGAATCATATATATTCCATAAAATAAAGCACTCAAATCAGCTAGAAACCAAATTAATTAACCATAAAACGTTACTCACAATAAAGAATTACCCTTTAACACCGTTAACCATTAACTTTTTTGCCCGTTGAATTTTTTGAATAAAATAATACCTAATACGTTACTGCATAATACGTTTATTCTACTTCTGTAAATTTTCAAAAGAATGTATTATTTTGGTGAATTGGCTGAAATAATGGCTTATTTTAGTAAAAAATTCCTTCAGTTCAAAATAAGTGACCAAGCCTTTGCACATTACTACTATATAGAAGCATGGGTTTCCCCATGCTTCGTCGTCAGTCCTTTTAAAAAAAAAAAAATATTTATAAGGTGGGCCCCATACTAAAAACACCAAGTAATATTAAAAAAAAAAGGGAAAAAAATGTGGACCCCACCATCTCCAAACACAAAGCAATATTTTTTTTTAAAAAAAGTGGACCCCACCATCTCCAAACTCATGTAAAAAAAATGGACCCCATATTAAAAAAAAATGAAGCAATATTTAAAAAAAAAATTGGACTCCATAATAAAAAAAAAGCAATGTCAAAAAAAAAAAAAAACGTGCACCCCATGTTAAAAAATCACACAATATTCATGTAATTCCCAAAGTATCCCCATTAAGTCAAAAATGGTGGATTCATTACCACATGCGTATCAATCCATTAGTGGAAGCAAATGAAATTATTGTACAGCAAAAAACATGGACTCCATATTATTGCTTTTCTTCAAAATGTTAAGTAGCCAAACCATACAATTTCCTTTCTTTTTTTATATTAGCCTGAGATTTAATCTAGATATTTAACTGTTGTATTTTCTATTCCGCCATGTCATTTATTTGTTATGTTTATGTTTACTAAATAAATATACTTAAAATATTTATATTTTAAAATAAGATAGAATTTAATTACTTTTTTTTATTCTTACTCTAATAAATGTCAAAAGAGATTAATGTCATAAAAGAAAAAATAATATTAAATGGAAATCAAATAATTAATAAGGTAAATTAATCAAATTATAATTCTAATTGACGTTTCCTTAAAAAAATCGTGCAAAAGACAACATGACAAGTAAAATGAGCTAAACCAAGAATATTTACCAAAAATTAAAAAATAGTAGTTCTTCGTTTAAATAGAAAATCAAATGTAAAATGAGCTAAACCAAGAATATTTACCAAAAATTAAAAAATAGTAGTTCTTCGTTTAAATAGAAAATCAAATTTCTACTTTGTTTCGTTTTAAACATGTAAAATTAATTTAATAATTTGAATTAGAATTATCCAAATCAAAATTTGATAAAAAAAATAATAAGTATTGTTTAGGTCCAATCTACATACATTAACAATAGAATATTTTACACCTTTAAATTAATCGAATTAAAATTCAAAGTATCAATTGATGCTTAAATATTGTTATTGTTTTATCTCAAAGAGAAAATAATTTCCTTTAAACAAGTCTTCTCTTTTAAAAAGTATTAATAAATTTTTGCCAACTTTGTATTCGTAGCAAACACTAATATAATAAAGTTTTGGATATAGAGTACTAACTATAATGTTATATTAATCGTGCTTTGAACACACACACACACACACACACACACATATATATATATATATATATATATGCATAAAAACAAACAAGAAACTTATGTATGTTTATTAGCAATACAAAATATATATATTATCACTACCAAACACAACTACATACACATGATACACTATAATCCAAAGTTTGGGCCAAAGAATTGACATTTTTACTATATTAGAAGCATGAGTTGGGGGTGGTTTCGTCGTTCACCTCCAACTCATGTTAAAACAAAAAAAAAAAAAAAAAAAAAAGTGGATCCCATACTAAAAATATCAAGCAATATTAAAAAAAAAAAAAAAAGTGTACCCCATATTATAAAAATGAAGCAATATAAAAAAATAAAAAAAAATCGTGCACCTCATATTAAAAAATCAAACAATATTCTTGTAATTCGCAAAGTATCCCCATTAAGGCAATAATGGTGGATTCATTACCACATGCATATCAATCCATTAGTGGGAGCAAATAAAATTATCGTACAACAAAAAACGTGGACCCCATATTATTGTTTTTCTTCAAAAGGTTAAGTAGCCAAACCATACAATTTCCTTTCTTTTCTTATATTAGCCTGAGATCTAATCTAGATATTTAACTGTTGTATTTGCTATTCCGCCATGTCATTTATTTGTTATGTTTACTAAAATAAATATACTTAAAATATTTATATTTTAAAATAAGATAGAATTTAATTACTTTTTCATTTTTATTCTTACTCTAATAAATGTGAAAAGAGATTAATGTCGTAAAAGAAAAAATAATATTAAATGAAGATCAAATAATAAATAAGGTAAATTAGTCAAATTATAATTATAATTGACGTTTCCTTAAAAAAACGTGCAAAAGACAACATGACAAGTAAAATGACCTAAACCAAGAATATTCATCAAAAATTAAAAAATAGTAGTTCTTCGTTTAAATAGAAAATCAAATTTCTACTTTGTTTCGTTTTAAACATGTAAAATTAATTTAATAATTTGAATTAGAATTATCCAAATCAAAATTTGATAAAAAATAATAAGTATTGTTTAGGTCCAATCTACATACATTAATAATAAAATATTTTACACCTTTAAATTAATCGAATTAAAATTGAGCATCAAATCGATTCTTAAATATTGCTATTGTTTTTGTCTCAAAGAGGGGAAAATAGTTTCTTTTTAAATAAGACTTCTCTTTTAAAAAGTATTAATAAATTTTGCAAACTTTGTATTCGAAGCAAACACTAATATAATAAAATTTTGGATACGGAGCACAAACTACAATGTTATATTAATCGTGTTTTGAACACACACACACACACACACACACACACACACACACACACATATATATATATATATATATATATATATATATATATATACAATGCAAATTTATGTATGTTTATTAGCAATTTAAAATATATATATATCACTACCCAAATGCACAACTACATACACATAGATACACTATAATCCAAAGTGCACATGGACATATGCTATCTAGTACATTAAGAAACATCAATTCCTAGAAAAAATAGATATTTTGACTATACTATCCTTAATTAATATTTGCACATTACCAGTGTTCTAAAAAGTTGTTTTGGGGCTAGCCGCAGGAAGAGGCGCAGCAAAAATGCCCTGAGGCTTACATGCGGGCGTAAGTATCATGGGGCGTATGCCCCAATATTTTGGGTGTTTATTTGGGGTGTAAGCCCCGAGAAATTTTTTAAATTTGAGCCAAAATTGCTTAAGAAAACTTTTTTTAAACGTTAAATATCCAAAAGTTAACTTATAGTAAATTCTCAAACTAAAAATATCAAAAAAGTCAAGAAAAATAATCCTAATTGTTTATCCTAATTTCATATTCTTTTCTCTTTGTTGTTAATGGAATAGCAAATACATGTTAGACCTTTGTATGTAAAGTGAAAACTACAAAGCAAAAAAAATTGTCCTCCAATTTTTACTATGCTTCCATGCTTGCATTTTCCTTCTTTATGATTTCTTTTCTTCAAATTTGTGTAGCATTTTTCAATTTATCTTTTTCAAAAACTTTTTCAAAATAGTTTCTAGATTTCTTTTGGTATCGCTCTAGTTTAGATAATACAAGTTAATTTGTCCGCGCTTCGCGCCGTCTTTATATCTTTTTTAATATAAATTTAGTGGTGAATATATAAAATACTTTTAATACCAAAATAAAATAAAATTGTGATAACAAGTTTATAAGGAAAAGTACATTATACATATAAAAAATTGTAATAGAAAAACAAATGCAATAAAAAGTTGTATACTTTTTCACATGAAAAAGTAAGATAATTACATAAGTCGAAAGATATTGAGAGAATCACGATACTACAAATCGATAGTTAAAATTATCTGATAATCATGTTTAAACTTATCATCAAGTAGCAAACGTCCAAGAAAATTTAGTGCTCCCTATGCTTGGTTTCTCTCCTTTCTCTAATGAAATATTTACTATTTGGGTCTGAGGATTTTTATGGATGCAATAAATTACTACCCACAGATTGTTATATAGCCGACCTTCATAATTCACCACTTTTCATTTCCATAACTGATAACGTCCAAATTCACTCCTTAAAGAGAAAGTGTACACGGTCGTCGCAATATAATTTACCGAACTATAAGTTGGGGTCGATCCCACAGGGAACAATATATTAGGCGATTTAAATAAGTAAGGAATTATCACCAACTACGCTAAGCCAAACACTTTTTCAATATTTGATTTTTGTTTTAACAACTAACAAAGATAAAACTAACTAGAAAGCGGGTAAAATGATCAATGGCCACAAGTATGGATAACAAAGGAAATTACGCTCAAGTAACGATCCAATGTATTTCACGATTTTACAACTATGAGTGAGTTTATGTTAATAGATAATGATTTCTAAAATTTCATCAAAAGTCTCTTGACCAAATCAATGAATTTCACTCTAAGCTTTCTCAAGCCTTAGAGTGTGATATTAAGCATAATTAATATAATCTTAAGTAACTTTCCTATCTCTAGCTCAAGTTATTAGATGGGATTTAATGACCCAAACTCTTGTTAATTAATCTTTCTCAACCTCAATCTTCCTCTCTCGAGCTCAAATCGAAGTAAATGGGCGGGTCTTAGGGTTAGCTAATCCCTTAAGATACATTAAAGAACAAGATTAATTAAATCAACAAAGACTCACTTCAATAGCAATAAAAATCATTCAATACATAAGCAAAACAAGAGTTTCATCCAACACTTTAATCATAGAATATTTCCATAAACAAGATTCAAGTGAAGAAAATAAATACTACGCATTAGATATTCATTACAAAGCAAGGAATCAAAGAAATGGAAAAAAGTTTAAGAAAGTTCTCAACTCAATCTTCAAATCTTTAACCCCAATGTGTGGTGCAAAAACCCAAGACTTGTATGAAATGGCCAAAGATGAAAAATAATGCCTTCAAGTCTTGCTTTTGTAGTCCCAAAATTTTCCCACTCAAAATTAGACCAAAACAACCCCTCATTTTCGTTTTTTGCAATTCGGCCCCGTTTTTGCACTGGACAGTTTTTGCTTCTTTTTGACTTTATTTTCACTTGGTTTCTTCCAACGCTCTTCTCAATCATATAAACCTATAAAATGGAAGTAAACGATATTAAATGCACTATTTTCTCAATCAAAACATAGGAATAATCTAAGATTAAAGAAGAAATAAGTTGGTAAAATACCAACTTATCAATAACTTATTAATATATTGGTGTATATGCCTTTAAAAAAATCAAAGCATGATTGAGTATGAAGGCTGTAGGGATGCTTTTTCCCTCCATAAATATAAATATGAAAAGTTGTAAATGTCCACAAATAATGGAATATGAGGTTATAAGATAACAAACATCGTTGAGAGACGGTTCATTCATTAAAGTGTGAATATTATGTTGGTAATCTTTTTTGTTGGTACCGAGTGTCAATATTTATAGCTCAAGATAAGGAAGAAAACTGTCAAAACCTTTTGGCCAACATGGCCTCATACTGCTCCTCTACTTAGCCTGGCTACACAGCTCCATCTGCAAACTAACTACTACATTACTCAAGGGTAGAAGTTCATATTTTGTAATGCTTTTGCTAACTTAGTCTTCATATTTGCTCTGCAAAATATCTCCTGCATTATCAACCTTGTGATCGTGGTTGGCCTTCTCTGCTTGTCCTGAAAGATTCTATAATTCCTTTCTTGTCATATATTGTAAACAGTCCCTGTCAGTGACATCCAATAGATTGTAGCATTTGCAGACTTCCCATTTTAGTTAAGCCACAACCCATACCAGTTCTTCAGCCAAATGTCAAACTTCTCCAGTAGACAGTGGTAACCATAGCTAAACCACAACTCAAAGAATGCACAATGTGAAAGAAACATAAAGATGTCAATAGTGTTAAGAGCAAGACTATCAAATATACGAAAAATTAGGCTTTATACAGAAACATAGTGACATAAGCTCAGAGAGTACCTTGAGGAAAGTCGGGGAGAAAGTTCCCCAAAAGTCAAACAACCGAGAACATCGCTGATTATTTCAACGTATAGGCAAATATAATTCAAAAATATTAGCTCAATTCAAACACCAAAAAAAAAAGTGAAAGGAGGAACATGAAGGCATTTATGTGCTGTTGTTGAAGAGCAACGATTAGGAATTTAACTATAAATCTTCAACTTCTAATTAAAGCAGATTTAATCCCAAGAAATCCGGCTCTTTCCTTGCCTAAAACATGACGCAGCCTCAAGCAAAGTAAAGATAGAAGTTGCAATTGACGATATTGAGTAAACTTTGTAAGTAGGTGAAACCACCATCAATAAAAAGAAAAATAATGACCAACCATAGAAGAGTTGCTAAAATTAAAGCTATTTTTATATTAATAAGAACTTTAGTTTTTCATAAAGGCCTCCTTTACATCGATTTCAAGAGATTTGCACAATATGAAAACTGAAAACTATTGAAAGGAATATTCGGAAACTTTCCCACAAGAAAATTCATAGTACATCCTATAATCCAACAGTAAAAGAGGTGCTAAGAAAACACGGGCAGATAAAAAAGAAGTGATGTGAAGAGAGAAACGAAGCAGCAAGGTGCGTCACTAGTTATGTTTTCATAAGAGAAACAGAAAATATAGGAAAGAGAGCATCGCGAGAGAGAGAGTGATTAAGCATCCATGGACCTTGAGAGTTCAAAAAATTTAGAGGCCTCACTTTTTAGCATAATGCAGCCCTTACTTTTAATAGAGACATATTCAGAAAATATCTTAATCACGACGACTAGAACTCTTCATTCCACCAGATGAAAACTTATTTATACCATCAAAATACGCACTGAAAAAAAGAATAAAAGGAAGTAAACTGGACAAAAATTGGTACCCTTATTGATTAATGTTACTACCAAAGAACGGAGATCATACAAATTAAACATGAGATAGGCCCAAGTAAGAATCAAATTCTTAGGGGATCAATAGAGACGTATACATTCAATAAAGTGCTGCACCCAAACATACAAAAGTGAAATTAGTAAACCTAAATTGAAGGAGAAGTGTCAATTCATTCCAAGATCCTAAGTGTTTAATTAAACCTCTTTTCCCGTAAAAATGCAAGTTACCAATCTACTAAATGGATGTAACCACTATTATATCTGCAGGAATATACTCTATCCCTTTTCCATAACAAAGAGGGAAAACTGGTAAGAAACTTCAGAAAACAGTTGACAAACCGAACATAGTGAGCACCCACCTTTTTAATTTCTAATGTAGAAGAGATATTCCTTACATTTGAGAGAGTAATTGATGGTTATAGAGTAAAAGAACAAACCCTAGGTTTTGATATTAAGAACCAGACTTCTCGTTTAGGAGCGGAGTATTGCTCTCTTTTATAGCAATTCTCAGAGAGCAGTCAACGATAACCATGGATATCAATCCTGAAAGAAGGAAGATCAATCTCCGCTGGGAGGAAGAAGGGGAAGAGACTGAGGGCAATAACAACGAAGGCGTGACTTTTCCTTTTTCTTCAGTTAAATTAGTTAAAAAGACACGACTGTTGCTTCTTTTTTTTTTTTTTTTTTAAGTGAAGCGGAACAGAGTTTTTATAAATAAGGAAAATGGAAAAAAATTGAGAGAAAAGATAAATAAGTATATTGATATATTAGAGCGCTGATGTGCCGTGAAATTACGGGATATTCGATGCTAATTTCTTAAGCTTTTGTAACTCTTCAAGCACTTTTGTTGTTACTTTTTGTGTATTTATGTCGTTTTATAGGATAAGATGCTCGGAGAGCATAACGGAGCAAAACGGAGCAAAATGGAGCAAAATAGAGCAAAAATAGAACAAGCAGCACTTTCTGGCAGCACATGCTAGCAGCACTTGCTGCAACATGTTGTGCACGCAAGACTCGCAGTGGCACGTCTTGCGGCAAGATGTTGTGCATGCGTAAAGACTGTCCGCAAATGTTGTCATGCATGGTGGCATTTTTGTCCACAATTTGTTCCCGTTTTTTAATGTTATAAATACTCTTTTAGGGTTTGTAAAACATTATCTTTGGCCATTTCATATAAGTTTTGGAGACTGGGTTCCTATACCACACTTTGGGGTTGAAGATTTGGTTGAGCATTTCTTAAACCTTTAATTCATTTCTTCAATTTCTTGCTTTATACTGTATATCTAAGTGTGTAGTATTTATTTTCTTCACTTGAATCTTGTTTATGGAAATATTCATTATCAAGTGTTGGATTAAAACTCTTGTTATGCTTATGTATTGAATGATTTTTATTGCTATTGTTGACACCCAATTTTGTCCCTCCTTTATTCAAATTTATCTCATTGGGCTTTTAAACTAATTAAATCTAAATATTTTATTTTCGCTACTATTTTTTATTTTTTTGTTGCTATTAATATCATTACTTTCATTTTCACTATGCTACTATCAACATTACTTTCGTTACTTTATCACAAATTTTAAATGGTTCGTCATCGTTTCATTTCTAAGATTTGTACTCGTTAAATTAATTTTACTTTATTAAATCCTTTACCTTCTACATACTAATTATTATTTATCTTCACACAATACATATATTGTACTAGTTGTTAAATTAGAAGCCCAAATCAATAATTAAATAGAGGAAGAAAGACCCACATTTTCAGCCAATTAATGGCCCAAACGGACCGTACCCATTACCTTCATCACCCGACCAACCCATTACCTTCATCACCCGATCCAGCCCATAATTTCCCGATCCGGCCCACTCTTCCTCTCATCTCATCAGCTCTTTTGGAACAACAATGAAACCTAGCCGCACTTTGCCATCTTCTCCTCTCTCACCCTACGCTCTCTCTCTCTCTCCACTTTCTCTCACCCCATTTTAGCAAAATCCATTTCCTCTTTCATCATGAACAGACCGTGCATGCTTAAATCAGGAGGCTTAATTAATGGTCTGTCACGGGTGAAGGTGAAAAGCGGTTCACCCTTCTGTCGGTTTCTTTTGCTTTGATCTGAAGCTTTAATGGCTTCTTGTCCGTTGCGAATTCGAGTCTGGCTTTATCAGCCCTTTTGTTTTTTTTCTTTTTTCGAGTATGATGGGGTTTTTGTCTCCTTCCCCTTTTGTGTTTGATCAGTATCACAATAGTTTGACCAACGTCCGGATTCGAAAGCGATTCAATTTCAAATCCCGCCCAAAACGAGGAAGCCCTAATTTTACTACTATAAAAAGGGACCTTAAGTCCGTAGCAAAAAAAGGGGGAGGAGTTCGATCATCCGCCTTTACTACACCCAACATTTTTATTTTTCCACCCCTACTTTAAATCTTGGATTTGTTTCAAATTCCTGATTCGTTTCTAGTTTAGTCATTATTTGCGTTAAAGCTATTCGAAAAAAAATCAAACCAATTTTTGAAAACGAGTATTCTGTTCTATCGGGATTTTAATTCGGAAAGATTTTCGAGAATGGGATTCGTTGTGTTCGAGTATAGATTCGAGGTCTCGACGCCCGTTCACCTGACCCACAAAGAGGCCTTTTCTCCTCTTAATTTTATTTTTCTTTAGCCGTTAGAATATGAAGTCCGAACTTGCTTTTGTGGTTGTCCATGTTATTGAAATCGAGGTGTTCTTAATATTAGAAACCATATCAATAAATATTTGCTATACTCATTCTTGGATAAAAGTAGTCATAGTCTTTTTTTTTCTTCGTCGACGAATGCCATATATGATTTCGTTTGTGGCATAGATGGAACTATGCCTAGAATTTTATTAAAATCCTATGAAGATTATTCTACTTTTAAATCACATTTGCAAAAAATCTTGAAATCTATTTTGTGCATACTACATTTTGGAGGATTTTAAGTTTTATATGGTTATTAGTACAACCAAATACTGCTGGTTTGCCTTTCTTCATGTGATAATAAAAATGGTTACGATGTAATATCAGATCTTCCTCTTCTATTTTCTGTCAAAATGCTACATCATGTAGTATAATCAAGCTTTAGGTTTTTTTTTATATATTCACCTTGTGGAAATCTGCTTGTTGAACCACGTTTAGAACATTAGAACTCTCAATATTTTATAAATCGTAAAAGAGGAACTTTCTTTACTTAACGGTTCTTTAGGATTTTAAATGCTTTCTTTGGGATAGTTGTTGTAAAGAGAATCACTTGTTTGGTATAAACTTTTAAGCCTTGTTGGTTTTGTGTGAATCCTTCATTAACTTTCACATTTCATTAAAGTCATAATCCTTTCTAATATGATTTCCTTTTCCTTTGTTTACATAACACAATTTGGATGTTACTTGAATACAAAAATGTAAATATTTTAACTCTAATCCAAAAGACACCATTTAAGAATTCTTTCAGTTGGTAATGGTCAGTGCTGAGCATAGGCTTCATGATATGTTGTTAATCTCTTTTTGTCCTTATCGTTTCTCTCATCTAGATATATTTGATGCCATATGAATTTCTCTCGGTCTGATTTTGAACTTGAATTGCTATTGTTGTTCAGATTCTGTTTCGTTTAGAGACCCTGCTTAAGTTTAGTTTAATGTCACTATTTGCTTAGTTTGATATTCTTGACTTGCTTAGCATAGTCGCTATATGGCTCAGTTTCATTTATTTATCTTGTTCTGAGAACAATGCTAGTTTCTTGTTTTAAGTCTAATGAATACATGAGTGAGAGGTTAGAATCTCGTTAGTGTGTCCGAGTCCCGAGCTTTCCATTACTTTTGGTATGGATTTCTCTCTGTCACTATATGTTTGAATCCAGCCTCTCGGAAGCCGAGCTCGGTTGTTGTCACTATAGTAGCCTTGCCCCGTTTTGGTGTGCTTAGTTTGGTACTTTCGTGTGAAATATGGAGTGTATATGTAGTTTCCTATTGAACCCTCAAACATTCCTATGTGGAGTGCGATCTTGCTTACCACTTGATTGTTGGACTTAGCTATGGTGCACCCGACGCTTGTCTTCTTAGTTAATTACTCGTCCCTACCCTAATGAGTCTACAACTCACTATGTTAAATTAATGCTTTGGGTTTTTGTCTAGTGGACTTACCATTCGGTTGTAAGAGAACCTATAGACTTGTTAGTTGTTTCATCATACCTGACCATAAGACAACTTTTTTTTTTGGTCCATCTCCATGCTATCATCGTTAGTCCCAATTTGTATTATATGATTTAGATGTTTGGTGAGTTCTGTATATCACCATGGAGTTTATAATACATTTTGTTTAGTTGAGTTTACATTTTTACATGTTTAACATTATCCATCGATCGTATACTAATTCTTTTCCTTTTATTTTATGCATGACCTTCGCATACGAGTCCAAGGACTTGTCATCTTCTCAAGATTCGGTGTTGGGCCAAAAACCAACGAAAACATTTTTCTACTACGTTCGCCTCCGTCCGCAGTCAACAAAAAATAAAAAAATAAAAGGGGAAACTTTCTGAGCCAAAGCCCAAAAGCCAGCAGTGACAACGAAAGAACAATTGATTCGGGGTCAAGCCCAGCTGCAATCGGACCACAGCAGTCCCAAATGGGCCAGGCCCATTTACATTATATCTATCCCTCCACTTTTATTTTTTATGTGTAGTAACATATATTGTATGACTAACATTTTGCTTGTAATTTAGATAAACTTTAGCAAATTAGTGGGACTTAGTTTAATAATGGGTAGTTAACTTAAGGAAAACTAATAACTAATAATTAATTCCATAAAGTCTCATTTTCTTCTTTTTTTTTTTTTTTTATATTAAAGTTCTTTATAATACTCCTAATATTTATCTTTCTTAGAATAATTGATTTTTAAAATAGCATAACTATATATTTTGAGTTAAAAGAATCGTGATTCACTTTTACTATGTTAAAGACTTTCAAGGCATCACTAACATATAAATACTAATCCAAGCATACTTTATAAATATTATTTAAGATTCATTCAACTATGCATACTTTTAGTCTAATATAATCAAATAAAGTCAACCAAAAAGAAACTCATGTCCTTTGTATCATATTTATAATAAAACAGTATTTTAGTTGGCATTGTCATAGTAATACAATTTTATCCTAAGTTTCAAATTCGCTAAACTTATTGCCTACGTGAAAACTATTACATCTCCCAAATTCACCTTCAATAATACTTGAAGTCTTTTTCATACAAATTATTATATTGTGCAAGTCTTATTTTTTTATAACATTATTACATCATTATATTTTACTTTAAAACTTTAGCAATATTTATAAGTTATTTTTCAAACACTTAGAGTATTATATTTACACTTAGCCTAATTAACTATAAGTCCGGTCGGATTAACCATTATTAATGGAACTTAGAGGATGCCTAATACCTTCCCTCTAGGTTAGTTGAATCCTTACCTAGATCTTTTGGTTTCGTAGACTTTAAAACAAATCAACTTTAGATAATTACTTTTAAATTTAAAATTAGGTTCCAATTCT